>NW_026777065.1:0-56541 GCF_030936135.1 Gavia stellata
TGTCTGGACCTTAAGTGTCTAAACAAGTTGAGAGCCCAAGTGTTTGTGGTTCGTTTGAGAGGTTACCAGTGGGAGATGAGGACCAGCAAGAGCTTTCAGGGCTGGCACCTTTAGTGTAGGAGCAATCGCTGGACGTTCGCAATTTGGGTGTTGAGCTCTGGCCAGATTGAGCAGGAGAGGCTGTGTACGTTGGAAGTTTTAGTAGGCTAAACAAGTTCAGAGCCCAAGTGTTTGTGGTTCGTTTGAGAGGTTACCAGTGGGAGATGAGGACCAGCAAGAGCTTTCAGGGCTGGCACCTTTAGTGTAGGAGCAATCGCTGGACGTTCACAATTTCGCTGTTGAGCTCTGGCCAGATTGAGCAGGAGAGGCTGTGTACGTTGGAAGTTTTAGTAGGCTAAACAAGTTGAGAGCCCAAGTGTTTGTGGTTCGTTTGAGAGGTTACCAGTGGGAGATGAGGACCAGCAGGAGCTTTCAGGGCTGGCACCTTTAGTGTAGGAGCAATCGCTGGACGTTCGCAATTTCGGTGTTGAGCTCTGGCTAGATTGAGCAGGAGAGGCTGTGTACGTTGGAAGTTTTATTAGGCTAAACAAGTTCAGAGCCCAAGTGTTTGTGGTTCGTTTGAGAGGTTACCAGTGGGAGATGAGGACCAGCAAGAGCTTTCAGGGCTGGCACCTTTAGTGTAGGAGCAATCGCTGGACGTTCGCAATTTCGGCGTTGAGCTCTGACGTGAATTAGCGAAAGGAAGCGGTGATATGTCTGGACCTTTGAGTGTCTAAACAAGTTCAGAGCCCAAGTGTTTGTGGTTCGTTTGAGAGGTTACCAGTGGGAGATGAGGACCAGCAAGAGCTTTCAGGGCTGGCACCTTTAGTGTAGGAGCAATCGCTGGGCGTTCGCAATTTCGTTGTTGAATTTTGGCCAGATTGAGCAGGAGAGGCTGTGTACGTTGGAAGTTTTAGTAGGCTAAACAAGTTCAGAGCCCAAGTGTTTGTGGTTCGTTTGAGAGGTTACCAGTGGGAGATGAGGACCAGCAAGAGCTTTCAGGGCTGGCACCTTTAGTGTAGGAGCAATCGCTGGACGTTCGCAATTTCGGCGTTTAGCTCTGACGTGAATTAGCGAAAGGAAGCTGTGATATGCCTGGACCTTAAGTGTCTAAACAAGTTGAGAGCCCAAGTGTTTGTGGTTCGTTTGAGAGGTTACCAGTGGGAGATGAGGAGCAGCAAGAGCTTTCAGGGCTGGCACCTTTAGTGTAGGAGCAATCGCTGGACGTTCGCAATTTCGCTGTTGAGCTCTGGCCAGATTGAGCAGGAGAGGCTGTGTACGTTGGAAGTTTTAGTAGGCTAAACAAGTTCAGAGCCCAAGTGTTTGTGGTTCGTTTGAGAGGTTACCAGTGGGAGATGAGGACCAGCAAGAGCTTTCAGGGCTGGCACCTTTAGTGTAGGAGCAATCGCTGGACGTTCGCAATGTCGCTGTTGAGCTCTGGCCAGATTGAGCAGGAGAGGCTGTGTACGTTGGAAGTTTTAGTAGGCTAAACAAGTTCAGAGCCCAAGTGTTTGTGGTTCGTTTGAGAGGTTACCAGTGGGGAGATGAGGACCAGCAAGAGCTTTCAGGGCTGGCACCTTTAGTGTAGGAGCAATCGCTGGACGTTCGCAATTTCGGTGTTGAATTTTGGCCAGATTAAGCAGGAGGGGCTGTGTACGTTGGAAGTTTTAGTAGCCTAAACAAGTTCAGAGCCCAAGTGTTTGTGGTTCGTTTGAGAGGTTACCAGTGGGAGATGAGGACCAGCAAGAGCTTTCAGGGCTGGCACCTTTAGTGTAGGAGCAATTGCTGGACGTTCGCAATTTCGGTGTTGAATTCTGACGTGAATTAGCGAACGGAAGCGATGATACGTCTGGACCTTTGAGTGTCTAAACAAGTTCAGAGCCCAAGTGTTTGTGGTTCGTTTGAGAGGTTACCAGTGGGAGATGAGGACCAGCAAGAGCTTTCAGGGCTGGCACCTTTAGTGTAGGAGAAATCGCTGGACGTTCGCAATTTCGGTGTTGAGCTCTGACGTGAATTAGCGAAAGGAAGCGATGATACGTCTGGACCTTTGAGTGTCTAAACAAGTTGAGAGCCCAAGTGTTTGTGGTTCGTTTGAGAGGTTACCAGTGGGAGATGAGGACCAGCAAGAGCTTTCAGGGCTGGCACCTTTAGTGTAGGAGCAATCGCTGGACGTTCGTAATTTCGGTGTTGAATTTTGGCCAGATTAAGCAGGAGGGGCTGTGTACGTTGGAAGTTTTAGTAGGCTAAACAAGTTCAGAGCCCAAGTGTTTGTGGTTCGTTTGAGAGGTTACCAGTGGGAGATGAGGACCAGCAAGAGCTTTCAGGGCTGGAACCTTTAGTGTAGGAGCAATCGCTGGACGTTCGCAATTTCGGTGTTGAGCTCTGGCTAGATTGAGCAGGAGAGGCTGTGTACGTTGGAAGTTTTAGTAGGCTAAACAAGTTCAGAGCCCAAGTGTTTGTGGTTCGTTTGAGAGGTTACCAGTGGGAGATGAGGACCAGCAAGAGCTTTCAGGGCTGGCACCTTTAGTGTAGGAGCAATCGCTGGACGTTCGCAATGTCGGTGTTGAGCTCTGACGTGAATTAGTGAAAGGAAGCGATGATACCTCTGGACCTTTGAGTGTCTAAACAAGTTCAGAGCCCAAGTGTTTGTGGTTCGTTTGAGAGGTTACCAGTGGGAGATGAGGACCAGCAAGAGCTTTCAGGGCTGGCACCTTTAGTGTAGGAGCAATCGCTGGGCGTTCGCAATTTCGTTGTTGAATTTTGGCCAGATTGAGCAGGAGAGGCTGTGTACGTTGGAAGTTTTAGTAGGCTAAACAAGTTCAGAGCCCAAGTGTTTGTGGTTCGTTTGAGAGGTTACCAGTGGGAGATGAGGACCAGCAAGAGCTTTCAGGGCTGGCACCTTTAGTGTAGGAGCAATCGCTGGACGTTCGCAATTTCGGCGTTTAGCTCTGACGTGAATTAGCGAAAGGAAGCTGTGATATGTCTGGACCTTAAGTGTCTAACCAAGTTGAGAGCCCAAGTGTTTGTGGTTCGTTTGAGAGGTTACCAGTGGGAGATGAGGAGCAGCAAGAGCTTTCAGGGCTGGCACCTTTAGTGTAGGAGCAATCGCTGGACGTTCGCAATTTGGGTGTTGAGCTCTGGCCAGATTGAGCAGGAGAGGCTGTGTACGTTGGAAGTTTTAGTAGGCTAAACAAGTTCAGAGCCCAAGTGTTTGTGGTTCGTTTGAGAGGTTACCAGTGGGAGATGAGGACCAGCAAGAGCTTTCAGGGCTGGCACCTTTAGTGTAGGAGCAATCGCTGGACGTTCGCAATTTCGCTGTTGAGCTCTGGCCAGATTGAGCAGGAGAGGCTGTGTACGTTGGAAGTTTTAGTAGGCTAAACAAGTTGAGAGCCCAAGTGTTTGTGGTTCGTTTGAGAGGTTACCAGTGGGAGATGAGGACCAGCAGGAGCTTTCAGGGCTGGCACCTTTAGTGTAGGAGCAATCGCTGGACGTTCGCAATTTCGGTGTTGAGCTCTGGCTAGATTGAGCAGGAGAGGCTGTGTACGTTGGAAGTTTTAGTAGGCTAAACAAGTTCTGAGGCCAAGTGTTTGTGGTTCGTTTGAGAGGTTACCAGTGGGAGATGAGGACCAGCAAGAGCTTTCAGGGCTGGCACCTTTAGTGTAGGAGCAATCGCTGGACGTTCGCAATTTCGGTGTTGAGCTCTGGCCAGATTGAGCAGGAGAGGCTGTGTACGTTGGAAGTTTTACTAGGCTAAACAAGTTCAGAGCCCAAGTGTTTGTGGTTCGTTTGAGAGGTTACCAGTGGGAGATGAGGACCAGCAAGAGCTTTCAGGGCTGGCACCTTTAGTGTAGGAGCAATCGCTGGACGTTCGCAATTTCGGTGTTGAGCTCTGGCCAGATTGAGCAGGAGAGGCTGTGTACGTTGGAAGTTTTAGTAGGCTAAACAAGTTCAGAGCCCAAGTGTTTGTGGTTCGTTTGAGAGGTTACCAGTGGGAGATGAGGACCAGCAAGAGCTTTCAGGGCTGGCACCTTTAGTGTAGGAGCAATCGCTGGACGTTCGCAATTTCGGCGTTGAGCTCTGACGTGAATTAGCGAAAGGAAGCGATGATACGTCTGGACCTTGAGTGTCTAAACAAGTTCAGAGCCCAAGTGTTTGTGGTTCGTTTGAGAGGTTACCAGTGGGAGATGAGGACCAGCAAGAGCTTTCAGGGCTGGCACCTTTAGTGTAGGAGCAATCGCTGGACGTTCGCAATTTCGGTGTTGAATTTTGGCCAGATTAAGCAGGAGGGGCTGTGTACGTTGGAAGTTTTAGTAGCCTAAACAAGTTCAGAGCCCAAGTGTTTGTGGTTCGTTTGAGAGGTTACCAGTGGGAGATGAGGACCAGCAAGAGCTTTCAGGGCTGGCACCTTTAGTGTAGGAGCAATTGCTGGACGTTCGCAATTTCGGTGTTGAGCTCTGATGTGAATTAGCGAACGGAAGCGATGATACGTCTGGACCTTTGAGTGTCTAAACAAGTTCAGAGCCCAAGTGTTTGTGGTTCGTTTGAGAGGTTACCAGTGGGAGATGAGGACCAGCAAGAGCTTTCAGGGCTGGCACCTTTAGTGTAGGAGCAATCGCTGGACGTTCGCAATTTCGGTGTTGAGCTCTGGCCAGATTGAGCAGGAGAGGCTGTGTACGTTGGAAGTTTTAGTAGGCTAAACAAGTTCAGAGCCCAAGTGTTTGTGGTTCGTTTGAGAGGTTACCAGTGGGAGATGAGGACCAGCAAGAGCTTTCAGGGCTGGCACCTTTAGTGTAGGAGCAATCCCTGGACGTTCGCAATTTCGTTGTTGAGCTCTGGCCAGATTGAGCAGGAGAGGCTGTGTACATTGGAAGTTTTAGTAGGCTAAACAAGTTCAGAGCACAAGTGTTTGTGGTTCGTTTGAGAGGTTACCAGTGGGAGATGAGGACCAGCAAGAGCTTTCAGGGCTGGCACCTTTAGTGTAGGAGCAATCGCTGGGCGTTCGCAATTTCGTTGTTGAATTTTGGCCAGATTGAGCAGGAGAGGCTGTGTACGTTGGAAGTTTTAGTAGGCTAAACAAGTTCAGAGCCCAAGTGTTTGTGGTTCGTTTGAGAGGTTACCAGTGGGAGATGAGGACCAGCAAGAGCTTTCAGGGCTGGCACCTTTAGTGTAGGAGCAATCGCTGGACGTTCGCAATTTCGGCGTTTAGCTCTGACGTGAATTAGCGAAAGGAAGCTGTGATATGTCTGGACCTTAAGTGTCTAAACAAGTTGAGAGCCCAAGTGTTTGTGGTTCGTTTGAGAGGTTACCAGTGGGAGATGAGGAGCAGCAAGAGCTTTCAGGGCTGGCACCTTTAGTGTAGGAGCAATCGCTGGACGTTCGCAATTTGGGTGTTGAGCTCTGGCCAGATTGAGCAGGAGAGGCTGTGTACGTTGGAAGTTTTAGTAGGCTAAACAAGTTCAGAGCCCAAGTGTTTGTGGTTCGTTTGAGAGGTTACCAGTGGGAGATGAGGACGAGCAAGAGCTTTCAGGGCTGGCACCTTTAGTGTAGGAGCAATCGCTGGACGTTCGCAATGTCGCTGTTGAGCTCTGGCCAGATTGAGCAGGAGAGGCTGTGTACGTTGGAAGTTTTAGTAGGCTAAACAAGTTCAGAGCCCAAGTGTTTGTGGTTCGTTTGAGAGGTTACCAGTGGGAGATGAGGACCAGCAAGAGCTTTCAGGGCTGGCACCTTTAGTGTAGGAGCAATCGCTGGACGTTCGCAATTTCGGTGTTGAATTTTGGCCAGATTAAGCAGGAGGGGCTGTGTACGTTGGAAGTTTTAGTAGCCTAAACAAGTTCAGAGCCCAAGTGTTTGTGGTTCGTTTGAGAGGTTACCAGTGGGAGATGAGGACCAGCAAGAGCTTTCAGGGCTGGCACCTTTAGTGTAGGAGCAATTGCTGGACGTTCGCAATTTCGGTGTTGAGCTCTGACGTGAATTAGCGAACGGAAGCGATGATACGTCTGGACCTTTGAGTGTCTAAACAAGTTCAGAGCCCAAGTGTTTGTGGTTCGTTTGAGAGGTTACCAGTGGGAGATGAGGACCAGCAAGAGCTTTCAGGGCTGGCACCTTTAGTGTAGGAGCAATCGCTGGACGTTCGCAATTTCGGTGTTGAGCTCTGGCCAGATTGAGCAGGAGAGGCTGTGTACGTTGGAAGTTTTAGTAGGCTAAACAAGTTGAGAGCCCAAGTGTTTGTGGTTCGTTTGAGAGGTTACCAGTGGGAGATGAGGACCAGCAAGAGCTTTCAGGGCTGGCACCTTTAGTGTAGGAGAAATCGCTGGACGTTCGCAATTTCGGTGTTGAGCTCTGACGTGAATTAGCGAAAGGAAGCGATGATACGTCTGGACCTTTGAGTGTCTAAACAAGTTGAGAGCCCAAGTGTTTGTGGTTCGTTTGAGAGGTTACCAGTGGGAGATGAGGACCAGCAAGAGCTTTCAGGGCTGGCACCTTTAGTGTAGGAGCAATCGCTGGACGTTCGTAATTTCGGTGTTGAATTTTGGCCAGATTAAGCAGGAGGGGCTGTGTACGTTGGAAGTTTTAGTAGGCTAAACAAGTTCAGAGGCCAAGTGTTTGTGGTTCGTTTGAGAGGTTACCAGTGGGAGATGAGGACCAGCAAGAGCTTTCAGGGCTGGCACCTTTAGTGTAGGAGCAATCGCTGGACGTTCGCAATTTCGGTGTTGAGCTCTGGCTAGATTGAGCAGGAGAGGCTGTGTACGTTGGAAGTTTTAGTAGGCTAAACAAGTTCAGAGCCCAAGTGTTTGTGGTTCGTTTGAGAGGTTACCAGTGGGAGATGAGGACCAGCAAGAGCTTTCAGGGCTGGCACCTTTAGTGTAGGAGCAATCGCTGGACGTTCGCAATTTCGCTGTTGAGCTCTGACGTGAATTAGTGAAAGGAAGCGATGATACCTCTGGACCTTTGAGTGTCTAAACAAGTTCAGAGCCCAAGTGTTTGTGGTTCGTTTGAGAGGTTACCAGTGGGAGATGAGGACCAGCAAGAGCTTTCAGGGCTGGCACCTTTAGTGTAGGAGCAATCGCTGGGCGTTCGCAATTTCGTTGTTGAATTTTGGCCAGATTGAGCAGGAGAGGCTGTGTACGTTGGAAGTTTTAGTAGGCTAAACAAGTTCAGAGCCCAAGTGTTTGTGGTTCGTTTGAGAGGTTACCAGTGGGAGATGAGGACCAGCAAGAGCTTTCAGGGCTGGCACCTTTAGTGTAGGAGCAATCGCTGGACGTTCGCAATTTCGGCGTTTAGCTCTGACGTGAATTAGCGAAAGGAAGCTGTGATATGTCTGGACCTTAAGTGTCTAAACAAGTTGAGAGCCCAAGTGTTTGTGGTTCGTTTGAGAGGTTACCAGTGGGAGATGAGGAGCAGCAAGAGCTTTCAGGGCTGGCACCTTTAGTGTAGGAGCAATCGCTGGACGTTCGCAATTTGGGTGTTGAGCTCTGGCCAGATTGAGCAGGAGAGGCTGTGGACGTTGGAAGTTTTAGTAGGCTAAACAAGTTCAGAGCCCAAGTGTTTGTGGTTCGTTTGAGAGGTTACCAGTGGGAGATGAGGACCAGCAAGAGCTTTCAGGGCTGGCACCTTTAGTGTAGGAGCAATCCCTGGACGTTCGCAATTTCGTTGTTGAGCTCTGGCCAGATTGAGCAGGAGAGGCTGTGTACATTGGAAGTTTTAGTAGGCTAAACAAGTTCAGAGCACAAGTGTTTGTGGTTCGTTTGAGAGGTTACCAGTGGGAGATGAGGACCAGCAAGAGCTTTCAGGGCTGGCACCTTTAGTGCAGGAGCAATCCCTGGACGTTCGCAATTTCGGTGTTGAGCTCTGACGTGAATTAGTGAAAGGAAGCGATGATACGTCTGGAGCTTTGAGTGTCTAAACAAGTTCAGAGCCCAAGTGTTTGTGGTTCGTTTGAGAGGTTACCAGTGGGAGATGAGGACCAGCAAGAGCTTTCAGGGCTGGCACCTTTAGTGTAGGAGCAATCGCTGGGCGTTCGCAATTTCGTTGTTGAATTTTGGCCAGATTGAGCAGGAGAGGCTGTGTACGTTGGAAGTTTTAGTAGGCTAAACAAGTTCAGAGCCCAAGTGTTTGTGGTTCGTTTGAGAGGTTACCAGTGGGAGATGAGGACCAGCAAGAGCTTTCAGGGCTGGCACCTTTAGTGTAGGAGCAATCGCTGGACGTTCGCAATTTCGGCGTTTAGCTCTGACGTGAATTAGCGAAAGGAAGCTGTGATATGTCTGGACCTTAAGTGTCTAAACAAGATGAGAGCCCAAGTGTTTGTGGTTCGTTTGAGAGGTTACCAGTGGGAGATGAGGAGCAGCAAGAGCTTTCAGGGCTGGCACCTTTAGTGTAGGAGCAATCGCTGGACGTTCGCAATTTGGGTGTTGAGCTCTGGCCAGATTGAGCAGGAGAGGCTGTGTACGTTGGAAGTTTTAGTAGGCTAAACAAGTTCAGAGCCCAAGTGTTTGTGGTTCGTTTGAGAGGTTACCAGTGGGAGATGAGGACGAGCAAGAGCTTTCAGGGCTGGCACCTTTAGTGTAGGAGCAATCGCTGGACGTTCGCAATGTCGCTGTTGAGCTCTGGCCAGATTGAGCAGGAGAGGCTGTGTACGTTGGAAGTTTTAGTAGGCTAAACAAGTTCAGAGCCCAAGTGTTTGTGGTTCGTTTGAGAGGTTACCAGTGGGAGATGAGGACCAGCAAGAGCTTTCAGGGCTGGCACCTTTAGTGTAGGAGCAATCGCTGGACGTTCGCAATTTCGGTGTTGAATTTTGGCCAGATTAAGCAGGAGGGGCTGTGTACGTTGGAAGTTTTAGTAGGCTAAACAAGTTCAGAGCCCAAGTGTTTGTGGTTCGTTTGAGAGGTTACCAGTGGGAGATGAGGACCAGCAAGAGCTTTCAGGGCTGGCACCTTTAGTGTAGGAGCAATTGCTGGACGTTCGCAATTTCGGTGTTGAGCTCTGACGTGAATTAGCGAACGGAAGCGATGATACGTCTGGAACTTTGAGTGTCTAAACAAGTTCAGAGCCCAAGTGTTTGTGGTTCGTTTGAGAGGTTACCAGTGGGAGATGAGGACCAGCAAGAGCTTTCAGGGCTGGCACCTTTAGTGTAGGAGCAATCGCTGGACGTTCGCAATTTCGGTGTTGAGCTCTGGCCAGATTGAGCAGGAGAGGCTGTGTACGTTGGAAGTTTTAGTAGGCTAAACAAGTTGAGAGCCCAAGTGTTTGTGGTTCGTTTGAGAGGTTACCAGTGGGACATGAGGACCAGCAAGAGCTTTCAGGGCTGGCACCTTTAGTGTAGGAGAAATCGCTGGACGTTCGCAATTTCGGTGTTGAGCTCTGACGTTAATTAGCGAAAGGAAGCGATGATACGTCTGGACCTTTGAGTGTCTAAACAAGTTGAGAGCCCAAGTGTTTGTGGTTCGTTTGAGAGGTTACCAGTGGGAGATGAGGACCAGCAAGAGCTTTCAGGGCTGGCACCTTTAGTGTAGGAGCAATCGCTGGACGTTCGTAATTTCGGTGTTGAATTTTGGCCAGATTAAGCAGGAGGGGCTGTGTACGTTGGAAGTTTTAGTAGGCTAAACAAGTTCAGAGGCCAAGTGTTTGTGGTTCGTTTGAGAGGTTACCAGTGGGAGATGAGGACCAGCAAGAGCTTTCAGGGCTGGCACCTTTAGTGTAGGAGCAATCGCTGGACGTTCGCAATTTCGGTGTTGAGCTCTGGCTAGATTGAGCAGGAGAGGCTGTGTACGTTGGAAGTTTTAGTAGGCTAAACAAGTTCAGAGCCCAAGTGTTTGTGGTTCGTTTGAGAGGTTACCAGTGGGAGATGAGGACCAGCAAGAGCTTTCAGGGCTGGCACCTTTAGTGTAGGAGCAATCGCTGGACGTTCGCAATTTCGCTGTTGAGCTCTGACGTGAATTAGTGAAAGGAAGCGATGATACCTCTGGACCTTTGAGTGTCTAAACAAGTTCAGAGCCCAAGTGTTTGTGGTTCGTTTGAGAGGTTACCAGTGGGAGATGAGGACCAGCAAGAGCTTTCAGGGCTGGCACCTTTAGTGTAGGAGCAATCGCTGGGCGTTCGCAATTTCGTTGTTGAATTTTGGCCAGATTGAGCAGGAGAGGCTGTGTACGTTGGAAGTTTTAGTAGGCTAAACAAGTTCAGAGCCCAAGTGTTTGTGGTTCGTTTGAGAGGTTACCAGTGGGAGATGAGGACCAGCAAGAGCTTTCAGGGCTGGCACCTTTAGTGTAGGAGCAATCGCTGGACGTTCGCAATTTCGGCGTTTAGCTCTGACGTGAATTAGCGAAAGGAAGCTGTGATATGTCTGGACCTTAAGTGTCTAAACAAGTTGAGAGCCCAAGTGTTTGTGGTTCGTTTGAGAGGTTACCAGTGGGAGATGAGGAGCAGCAAGAGCTTTCAGGGCTGGCACCTTTAGTGTAGGAGCAATCGCTGGACGTTCGCAATTTGGGTGTTGAGCTCTGGCCAGATTGAGCAGGAGAGGCTGTGTACGTTGGAAGTTTTAGTAGTCTAAACAAGTTGAGAGCCCAAGTGTTTGTGGTTCGTTTGAGAGGTTACCAGTGGGAGATGAGGACCAGCAAGAGCTTTCAGGGCTGGCACCTTTAGTGTAGGAGCAATCGCTGGACGTTCGCAATTTCGCTGTTGAGCTCTGGCCAGATTGAGCAGGAGAGGCTGTGTACGTTGGAAGTTTTAGTAGGCTAAACAAGTTCAGAGCCCAAGTGTTTGTGGTTCGTTTGAGAGGTTACCAGTGGGAGATGAGGACCAGCAGGAGCTTTCAGGGCTGGCACCTTTAGTGTAGGAGCAATCGCTGGACGTTCGCAATTTCGGTGTTGAGCTCTGGCTAGATTGAGCAGGAGAGGCTGTGTACGTTGGAAGTTTTATTAGGCTAAACAAGTTCAGAGCCCAAGTGTTTGTGGTTCGTTTGAGAGGTTACCAGTGGGAGATGAGGACCAGCAAGAGCTTTCAGGGCTGGCACCTTTAGTGTAGGAGCAATCGCTGGACGTTCGCAATTTCGGCGTTGAGCTCTGACGTGAATTAGCGAAAGGAAGCGATGATACGTCTGGACCTTGAGTGTCTAAACAAGTTCAGAGCCCAAGTGTTTGTGGTTCGTTTGAGAGGTTACCAGTGGGAGATGAGGACCAGCAAGAGCTTTCAGGGCTGGCACCTTTAGTGTAGGAGCAATCGCTGGACGTTCGCAATTTCGGTGTTGAATTTTGGCCAGATTAAGCAGGAGGGGCTGTGTACGTTGGAAGTTTTAGTAGCCTAAACAAGTTCAGAGCCCAAGTGTTTGTGGTTCGTTTGAGAGGTTACCAGTGGGAGATGAGGACCAGCAAGAGCTTTCAGGGCTGGCACCTTTAGTGTAGGAGCAATTGCTGGACGTTCGCAATTTCGGTGTTGAGCTCTGATGTGAATTAGCGAACGGAAGCGATGATACGTCTGGACCTTTGAGTGTCTAAACAAGTTCAGAGCCCAAGTGTTTGTGGTTCGTTTGAGAGGTTACCAGTGGGAGATGAGGACCAGCAAGAGCTTTCAGGGCTGGCACCTTTAGTGTAGGAGCAATCGCTGGACGTTCGCAATTTCGGTGTTGAGCTCTGGCCAGATTGAGCAGGAGAGGCTGTGTACGTTGGAAGTTTTAGTAGGCTAAACAAGTTCAGAGCCCAAGTGTTTGTGGTTCGTTTGAGAGGTTACCAGTGGGAGATGAGGACCAGCAAGAGCTTTCAGGGCTGGCACCTTTAGTGTAGGAGCAATCCCTGGACGTTCGCAATTTCGTTGTTGAGCTCTGGCCAGATTGAGCAGGAGAGGCTGTGTACATTGGAAGTTTTAGTAGGCTAAACAAGTTCAGAGCACAAGTGTTTGTGGTTCGTTTGAGAGGTTACCAGTGGGAGATGAGGACCAGCAAGAGCTTTCAGGGCTGGCACCTTTAGTGCAGGAGCAATCCCTGGACGTTCGCAATTTCGGTGTTGAGCTCTGACGTGAATTAGTGAAAGGAAGCGATGATACGTCTGGAGCTTTGAGTGTCTAAACAAGTTCAGAGCCCAAGTGTTTGTGGTTCTTTTGAGAGGTTACCAGTGGGAGATGAGGACCAGCAAGAGCTTTCAGGGCTGGCACCTTTAGTGTAGGAGCAATTGCTGGACTTTCGCAATTTCAGTGTTGAGCTCTGACGTGAATTAGTGTAAGGAAGCGATGATACGTCTGGACCTTTGAGTGTCTAAACAAGTTGAGAGCCCAAGTGTTTGTGGTTCGTTTGAGAGGTTACCAGTGGGAGATGAGGACCAGCAAGAGCTTTCAGGGCTGGCACCTTTAGTGTAGGAGCAATCCCTGGACGTTCGCAATTTCGGTGTTGAATTTTGGCCAGATTGAGCAGGAGAGGCTGTGTACGTTGGAAGTTTTAGTAGCCTAAACAAGTTCAGAGCCCAAGTGTTTGTGGTTCGTTTGAGAGGTTACCAGTGAGAGATGAGGACCAGCAAGAGCTTTCAGGGCTGGCACCTTTAGTGTAGGAGCAATCGCTGGACGTTCGCAATTTCGGCGTTTAGCTCTGACGTGAATTAGCGAAAGGAAGCGGTGATATGTCTGGACCTTTGAGTGTCTAAACAAGTTCAGAGCCCAAGTCTTTGTAGTTCGTTTGAGAGGTTACCAGTGGGAGATGAGGACCAGCAAGAGCTTTCAGGGCTGGCACCTTTAGTGTAGGAGCAATCGCTGGACGTTCGCAATTTCGGTGTTGAGCTCTGGCCAGATTGAGCAGGAGAGGCTGTGTACGTTGGAAGTTTTAGTAGGCTAAACAAGTTCTGAGGCCAAGTGTTTGTGGTTCGTTTGAGAGGTTACCAGTGGGAGATGAGGACCAGCAAGAGCTTTCAGGGCTGGCACCTTTAGTGTAGGAGCAATCGCTGGACGTTCGCAATTTCGGTGTTGAATTTCTCCAGATTGAGCAGAGGAGGCTGTGTACGTTGGAAGTTTTAGTAGGCTAAACAAGTTCAGAGCCCAAGTGTTTGTGGTTCGTTTGAGAGGTTACCAGTGGGAGATGAGGACCAGCAAGAGCTTTCAGGGCTGGCACCTTTAGTGTAGGAGCAATCGCTGGACGTTCGCAATTTCGGTGTTGAGCTCTGACGTGAATTAGCAAAAGGAAGCGATGATACGTCTGGACATTTGAGTGTCTAAACAAGTTCAGAGGCCAAGTGTTTGTGGTTCGTTTGAGAGGTTACCAGTGGGAGATGAGGACCAGCAAGAGCTTTCAGGGCTGGCACCTTTAGTGTAGGAGCAATCGCTGGACGTTCGCAATTTCGGTGTTGAGCTCTGGCCAGATTGAGCAGGAGAGGCTGTGTACGTTGGAAGTTTTAGTAGGCTAAACAAGTTCAGAGCCCAAGTGTTTGTAGTTCGTTTGATAGGTTACCAGTGGGAGATGAGGACCAGCAACAGCTTTCAGGGCTGGCACCTTTAGTGTAGGAGCAATCGCTGGACGTTCGCAATTTCGGTGTTGAGCTCTGGCCAGATTGAGCAGGAGAGGCTGTGTACGTTGGAAGTTTTAGTAGGCTAAACAAGTTCAGAGCCCAAGTGTTTGTGGTTCGTTTGAGAGGTTACCAGTGGGAGATGAGGACCAGCAAGAGCTTTCAGGGCTGGCACCTTTAGTGTAGGAGCAATCGCTGGACGTTCGCAATTTCGGTGTTGAGGTCTGGCCAGATTGAGCAGGAGAGGCTGTGTACGTTGGAAGTTTTAGTAGGCTAAACAAGTTCAGAGGCCAAGTGTTTGTGGTTCGTTTGAGAGGTTACCAGTGGGAGATGAGGACCAGCAAGAGCTTTCAGAGCTGGCACCTTTAGTGTAGGAGCAATTGCTGGACGTTCGCAATTTCGGTGTTGAGCTCTGACGTGAATTAGCGAAAGGAAGCGATGATACGTCTGGACCTTTGAGTGTCTGAACAAGTTCAGAGCCCAAGTGTTTGTGGTTCGTTTGAGAGGTTACCAGTGGGAGATGAGGACCAGCAAGAGCTTTCAGGGCTGGCACCTTTAGTGTAGGAGCAATCGCTGACGTTCGCAATTTCGGTGTTGAATTTCGCCAGATTGAGCAGAGGAGGCTGTGTACGTTGGAAGTTTTAGTAGGCTAAACAAGTTGAGAGCCCAAGTGTTTGTGGTTCGTTTGAGAGGTTACCAGTGGGAGATGAGGACCAGCAAGAGCTTTCAGGGCTGGCACCTTTAGTGTAGGAGCAATCGCTGGACGTTCGCAATTTCGGTGTTGAGCTCTGACGTGAATTAGCGAAAGGAAGCGATGATACCTCTGGACCTTTGAGTGTCTAAACAAGTTCAGAGGCCAAGTGTTTGTGCTTCGTTTGAGAGGTTACCAGCGGGAGATGAGGACCAGCAAGAGCTTTCAGGGCTGGCACCTTTAGTGTAGGAGCAATCGCTGGACGTTCGCAATTTCGGTGTTGAGCTCTGGCCAGATTGAGCAGGAGAGGCTGTGTACGTTGGAGTTTTAGTAGCCTAAACAAGTTCAGAGCCCAAGTGTTTGTGGTTCGTTTGAGAGGTTACCAGTGAGAGATGAGGACCAGCAAGAGCTTTCAGGGCTGGCACCTTTAGTGTAGGAGCAATCGCTGGACGTTCGCAATTTCGGTGTTGAGCTCTGACGTGAATTAGCGAAAGGAAGCGATGATACCTCTGGACCTTTGAGTGTCTAAACAAGTTCAGAGCCCAAGTGTTTGTGGTTCGTTTGAGAGGTTACCAGTGGGAGATGAGGACCAGCAAGAGCTTTCAGGGCTGGCACCTTTAGTGTAGGAGCAATCGCTGGACGTTCGCAATTTCGGTGTTGAGCTCTGGCCAGATTGAGCAGGAGAGGCTGTGTACGTTGGAAGTTTTAGTAGCCTAAACAAGTTCAGAGCCCAAGTGTTTGTGATTCGTTTGAGAGGTTACCAGTGGGAGGTGAGGACCAGCAAGAGCTTTCAGGGCTGGCACCTTTAGTGTAGGAGGAATTGCTGGACGTTCGCAATTTCGGTGTTGAGCTCTGATGTGAATTAGCGAACGGAAGCGATGATACGTCTGGACCTTTGAGTGTCTAAACAAGTTCAGAGCCCAAGTGTTTGTGGTTCGTTTGAGAGGTTACCAGTGGGAGATGAGGACCAGCAAGAGCTTTCAGGGCTGGCACCTTTAGTGTAGGAGCAATCGCTGGACGTTCGCAATTTCGGTGTTGAGCTCTGGCCAGATTGAGCAGGAGAGGCTGTGTACGTTGGAAGTTTTAGTAGGCTAAACAAGTTCAGAGGCCAAGTGTTTGTGGTTCGTTTGAGAGGTTACCAGTGGGAGATGAGGACCAGCAAGAGCTTTCAGGGCTGGCACCTTTAGTGTAGGAGCAATTGCTGGACGTTCGCAATTTCGGTGTTGAGCTCTGACGTGAATTAGCGAAAGGAAGCGATGATACGTCTGGACCTTTGAGTGTCTGAACAAGTTCAGAGCCCAAGTGTTTGTGGTTCGTTTGAGAGGTTACCAGTGGGAGATGAGGACCAGCAAGAGCTTTCAGGGCTGGCACCTTTAGTGTAGGAGCAATCGCTGGACGTTCGCAATTTCGGTGTTGAATTTCGCCAGATTGAGCAGAGGAGGCTGTGTACGTTGGAAGTTTTAGTAGGCTAAACAAGTTCAGAGCCCAAGTGTTTGTGGTTCGTTTGAGAGGTTACCAGTGGGAGATGAGGACCAGCAAGAGCTTTCAGGGCTGGCACCTTTAGTGTAGGAGCAATCGCTGGACGTTCGCAATTTCGGTGTTGAGCTCTGACGTGAATTAGCGAAAGGAAGCGATGATACGTCTGGACCTTTGAGTGTCTAAACAAGTTGAGAGCCCAAGTGTTTGTGGTTCGTTTGAGAGGTTACCAGTGGGAGATGAGGACCAGCAAGAGCTTTCAGGGCTGGCACCTTTAGTGTAGGAGCAATCGCTGGACGTTCGCAATTTCGGTGTTGAGCTCTGGCCAGATTGAGCAGGAGAGGCTGTGTACGTTGGAAGTTTTAGTAGCCTAAACAAGTTCAGAGCCCAAGTGTTTGTGGTTCGTTTGAGAGGTTACCAGTGAGAGATGAGGACCAGCAAGAGCTTTCAGGGCTGGCACCTTTAGTGTAGGAGCAATCGCTGGACGTTCGCAATTTCGGCGTTGAGCTCTGACGTGAATTAGCGAAAGGAAGCGATGATACCTCTGGACCTTTGAGTGTCTAAACAAGTTCAGAGCCCAAGTGTTTGTGGTTCGTTTGAGAGGTTACCAGTGGGAGATGAGGACCAGCAAGAGCTTTCAGGGCTGGCACCTTTAGTGTAGGAGCAATCGCTGGACGTTCGCAATTTCGGTGTTGAGCTCTGGCCAGATTGAGCAGGAGAGGCTGTGTACGTTGGAAGTTTTAGTAGGCTAAACAAGTTCAGAGCCCAAGTGTTTGTGGTTCGTTTGAGAGGTTACCAGTGGGAGGTGAGGACCAGCAAGAGCTTTCAGGGCTGGCACCTTTAGTGTAGGAGCAATCCCTGGACGTTCGCAATTTCGGTGTTGAGCTCTGACGTGAATTAGTGAAAGGAAGCGATGATACCTCTGGACCTTTGAGTGTCTAAACAAGTTCAGAGCCCAAGTGTTTGTGGTTCGTTTGAGAGGTTACCAGTGGGAGATGAGGACCAGCAAGAGCTTTCAGGGCTGGCACCTTTAGTGTAGGAGCAATCGCTGGGCGTTCGCAATTTCGTTGTTGAATTTTGGCCAGATTGAGCAGGAGAGGCTGTGTACGTTGGAAGTTTTAGTAGGCTAAACAAGTTCAGAGCCCAAGTGTTTGTGGTTCGTTTGAGAGGTTACCAGTGGGAGATGAGGACCAGCAAGAGCTTTCAGGGCTGGCACCTTTAGTGTAGGAGCAATCGCTGGACGTTCGCAATTTCGGCGTTTAGCTCTGACGTGAATTAGCGAAAGGAAGCTGTGATATGTCTGGACCTTAAGTGTCTAAACAAGTTGAGAGCCCAAGTGTTTGTGGTTCGTTTGAGAGGTTACCAGTGGGAGATGAGGACCAGCAAGAGCTTTCAGGGCTGGCACCTTTAGTGTAGGAGCAATCGCTGGACGTTCGCAATTTGGGTGTTGAGCTCTGGCCAGATTGAGCAGGAGAGGCTGTGTACGTTGGAAGTTTTAGTAGGCTAAACAAGTTGAGAGCCCAAGTGTTTGTGGTTCGTTTGAGAGGTTACCAGTGGGAGATGAGGACCAGCAAGAGCTTTCAGGGCTGGCACCTTTAGTGTAGGAGCAATCGCTGGACGTTCGCAATTTCGGTGTTGAGCTCTGGCCAGATTGAGCAGGAGAGGCTGTGTACGTTGGAAGTTTTAGTAGCCTAAAAAAGTTCAGAGCCCAAGTGTTTGTGGTTCGTTTGAGAGGTTACCAGTGGGAGATGAGGACGAGCAAGAGCTTTCAGGGCTGGCACCTTTAGTGTAGGAGCAATCCCTGGACGTTCGCAATTTCGGTGTTGAATTTTGGCCAGATTGAGCAGGAGAGGCTGTGTACGTTGGAAGTTTTAGTAGGCTAAACAAGTTCAGAGCCCAAGTGTTTGTGGTTCGTTTGAGAGGTTACCAGTGGGAGATGAGGACCAGCAAGAGCTTTCAGGGCTGGCACCTTTAGTGTAGGAGCAATCGCTGGACGTTCGCAATTTCGGCGTTGAGCTCTGACGTGAATTAGCGAAAGGAAGCGATGATACGTCTGGACCTTGAGTGTCTAAACAAGTTCAGAGCCCAAGTGTTTGTGGTTCGTTTGAGAGGTTACCAGTGGGAGATGAGGACCAGCAAGAGCTTTCAGGGCTGGCACCTTTAGTGTAGGAGCAATCGGTGGACGTTCGCAATTTCGGTGTTGAGCTCTGGCCAGATTAAGCAGGAGGGGCTGTGTACGTTGGAAGTTTTAGTAGGCTAAACAAGTTCAGAGCCCAAGTGTTTGTGGTTCGTTTGAGAGGTTACCAGTGGGAGATGAGGACCAGCAAGAGCTTTCAGGGCTGGCACCTTTAGTGTAGGAGCAATTGCTGGACGTTCGCAATTTCGGTGTTGAGCTCTGATGTGAATTAGCGAACGGAAGCGATGATACGTCTGGACCTTTGAGTGTCTAAACAAGTTCAGAGCCCAAGTGTTTGTGGTTCGTTTGAGAGGTTACCAGTGGGAGATGAGGAGCAGCAAGAGCTTTCAGGGCTGGCACCTTTAGTGTAGGAGCAATCGCTGGACGTTCGCAATTTCGGTGTTGAGCTCTGGCCAGATTGAGCAGGAGAGGCTGTGTACGTTGGAAGTTTTAGTAGGCTAAACAAGTTCAGAGCCCAAGTGTTTGTGGTTCGTTTGAGAGGTTACCAGTGGGAGATGAGGACCAGCAAGAGCTTTCAGGGCTGGCACCTTTAGTGCAGGAGCAACCCCTGGACGTTCGCAATTTCGGTGTTGAGCTCTGACGTGAATTAGTGAAAGGAAGCGATGATACGTCTGGACCTTTGAGTGTCTAAACAAGTTCAGAGGCCAAGTGTTTGTGGTTCGTTTGAGAGGTTACCAGTGGGAGATGAGGACCAGCAAGAGCTTTCAGGGCTGGCACCTTTAGTGTAGGAGCAATCGCTGGACGTTCGCAATTTCGGTGTTGAGCTCTGGCCAGATTGAGCAGGAGAGGCTGTGTACGTTGGAAGTTTTAGTAGGCTAAACAAGTTCAGAGCCCAAGTGTTTGTGGTTCGTTTGAGAGGTTACCAGTGGGAGGTGAGGACCAGCAAGAGCTTTCAGGGCTGGCACCTTTAGTGTAGGAGCAATCCCTGGACGTTCGCAATTTCGGTGTTGAGCTCTGACGTGAATTAGTGAAAGGAAGCGATGATACCTCTGGACCTTTGAGTGTCTAAACAAGTTCAGAGCCCAAGTGTTTGTGGTTCGTTTGAGAGGTTACCAGTGGGAGATGAGGACCAGCAAGAGCTTTCAGGGCTGGCACCTTTAGTGTAGGAGCAATCGCTGGGCGTTCGCAATTTCGTTGTTGAATTTTGGCCAGATTGAGCAGGAGAGGCTGTGTACGTTGGAAGTTTTAGTAGGCTAAACAAGTTCAGAGCCCAAGTGTTTGTGGTTCGTTTGAGAGGTTACCAGTGGGAGATGAGGACCAGCAAGAGCTTTCAGGGCTGGCACCTTTAGTGTAGGAGCAATCGCTGGACGTTCGCAATTTCGGCGTTTAGCTCTGACGTGAATTAGCGAAAGGAAGCTGTGATATGTCTGGACCTTAAGTGTCTAAACAAGTTGAGAGCCCAAGTGTTTGTGGTTCGTTTGAGAGGTTACCAGTGGGAGATGAGGACCAGCAAGAGCTTTCAGGGCTGGCACCTTTAGTGTAGGAGCAATCGCTGGACGTTCGCAATTTGGGTGTTGAGCTCTGGCCAGATTGAGCAGGAGAGGCTGTGTACGTTGGAAGTTTTAGTAGGCTAAACAAGTTGAGAGCCCAAGTGTTTGTGGTTCGTTTGAGAGGTTACCAGTGGGAGATGAGGACCAGCAAGAGCTTTCAGGGCTGGCACCTTTAGTGTAGGAGCAATCGCTGGACGTTCGCAATTTCGGTGTTGAGCTCTGGCCAGATTGAGCAGGAGAGGCTGTGTACGTTGGAAGTTTTAGTAGCCTAAAAAAGTTCAGAGCCCAAGTGTTTGTGGTTCGTTTGAGAGGTTACCAGTGGGAGATGAGGACGAGCAAGAGCTTTCAGGGCTGGCACCTTTAGTGTAGGAGCAATCCCTGGACGTTCGCAATTTCGGTGTTGAATTTTGGCCAGATTGAGCAGGAGAGGCTGTGTACGTTGGAAGTTTTAGTAGGCTAAACAAGTTCAGAGCCCAAGTGTTTGTGGTTCGTTTGAGAGGTTACCAGTGGGAGATGAGGACCAGCAAGAGCTTTCAGGGCTGGCACCTTTAGTGTAGGAGCAATCGCTGGACGTTCGCAATTTCGGCGTTGAGCTCTGACGTGAATTAGCGAAAGGAAGCGATGATACGTCTGGACCTTGAGTGTCTAAACAAGTTCAGAGCCCAAGTGTTTGTGGTTCGTTTGAGAGGTTACCAGTGGGAGATGAGGACCAGCAAGAGCTTTCAGGGCTGGCACCTTTAGTGTAGGAGCAATCGGTGGACGTTCGCAATTTCGGTGTTGAGCTCTGGCCAGATTAAGCAGGAGGGGCTGTGTACGTTGGAAGTTTTAGTAGGCTAAACAAGTTCAGAGCCCAAGTGTTTGTGGTTCGTTTGAGAGGTTACCAGTGGGAGATGAGGACCAGCAAGAGCTTTCAGGGCTGGCACCTTTAGTGTAGGAGCAATTGCTGGACGTTCGCAATTTCGGTGTTGAGCTCTGATGTGAATTAGCGAACGGAAGCGATGATACGTCTGGACCTTTGAGTGTCTAAACAAGTTCAGAGCCCAAGTGTTTGTGGTTCGTTTGAGAGGTTACCAGTGGGAGATGAGGAGCAGCAAGAGCTTTCAGGGCTGGCACCTTTAGTGTAGGAGCAATCGCTGGACGTTCGCAATTTGGGTGTTGAGCTCTGGCCAGATTGAGCAGGAGAGGCTGTGTACGTTGGAAGTTTTAGTAGGCTAAACAAGTTCAGAGCCCAAGTGTTTGTGGTTCGTTTGAGAGGTTACCAGTGGGAGATGAGGACCAGCAAGAGCTTTCAGGGCTGGCACCTTTAGTGCAGGAGCAACCCCTGGACGTTCGCAATTTCGGTGTTGAGCTCTGACGTGAATTAGTGAAAGGAAGCGATGATACGTCTGGACCTTTGAGTGTCTAAACAAGTTCAGAGGCCAAGTGTTTGTGGTTCGTTTGAGAGGTTACCAGTGGGAGATGAGGACCAGCAAGAGCTTTCAGGGCTGGCACCTTTAGTGTAGGAGCAATTGCTGGACTTTCGCAATTTCAGTGTTGAGCTCTGACGTGAATTAGTGTAAGGAGGCGATGATACGTCTGGACCTTTGAGTGTCTAGACAAGTTGAGAGCCCAAGTGTTTGTGGTTCGTTTGAGAGGTTACCAGTGGGAGATGAGGACCAGCAAGAGCTTTCAGGGCTGGCACCTTTAGTGTAGGAGCAATCCCTGGACGTTCGCAATTTCGGTGTTGAATTTTGGCCAGATTGAGCAGGAGAGGCTGTGTACGTTGGAAGTTTTAGTAGGCTAAACAAGTTCAGATCCCAAGTGTTTGTTGTTCGTTTGAGAGGTTACCAGTGAGAGATGAGGACCAGCAAGAGCTTTCAGGGCTGGCACCTTTAGTGTAGGAGCAATCGCTGGACGTTCGCAATTTCGCCGTTGAGCTCTGACGTGAATTAGCGAAAGGAAGCGGTGATATGTCTGGACCTTTGAGTGTCTAAACAAGTTCAGAGCCCAAGTGTTTGTAGTTCGTTTGAGAGGTTACCAGTGGGAGATGAGGACCAGCAACAGCTTTCAGGGCTGGCACCTTTAGTGTAGGAGCAATCGCTGGACGTTCGCAATTTCGGTGTTGAGCTCTGGCCAGATTGAGGAGGAGAGGCTGTGTACGTTGGAAGTTTTAGTAGGCTAAACAAGTTGAGAGCCCAAGTGTTTGTGGTTCGTTTGAGAGGTTACCAGTGGGAGGTGAGGACCAGCAAGAGCTTTCAGGGCTGGCACCTTTAGTGTAGGAGCAATCCCTGGACGTTCGCAATTTCGGTGTTGAGCTCTGACGTGAATTAGTGAAAGGAAGCGATGATACCTCTGGACCTTTGAGTGTCTAAACAAGTTCAGAGCCCAAGTGTTTGTGGTTCGTTTGAGAGGTTACCAGTGGGAGATGAGGACCAGCAAGAGCTTTCAGGGCTGGCACCTTTAGTGTAGGAGCAATCGCTGGGCGTTCGCAATTTCGTTGTTGAATTTTGGCCAGATTGAGCAGGAGAGGCTGTGTACGTTGGAAGTTTTAGTAGGCTAAACAAGTTCAGAGCCCAAGTGTTTGTGGTTCGTTTGAGAGGTTACCAGTGGGAGATGAGGACCAGCAAGAGCTTTCAGGGCTGGGACCTTTAGTGTAGGAGCAATCGCTGGACGTTCGCAATTTCGGCGTTTAGCTCTGACGTGAATTAGCGAAAGGAAGCTGTGATATGTCTGGACCTTAAGTGTCTAAACAAGTTGAGAGCCCAAGTGTTTGTGGTTCGTTTGAGAGGTTACCAGTGGGAGATGAGGACCAGCAAGAGCTTTCAGGGCTGGCACCTTTAGTGTAGGAGCAATCGCTGGACGTTCGCAATTTGGGTGTTGAGCTCTGGCCAGATTGAGCAGGAGAGGCTGTGTACGTTGGAAGTTTTAGTAGGCTAAACAAGTTGAGAGCCCAAGTGTTTGTGGTTCGTTTGAGAGGTTACCAGTGGGAGATGAGGACCAGCAAGAGCTTTCAGGGCTGGCACCTTTAGTGTAGGAGCAATCGCTGGACGTTCGCAATTTCGGTGTTGAGCTCTGGCCAGATTGAGCAGGAGAGGCTGTGTACGTTGGAAGTTTTAGTAGCCTAAAAAAGTTCAGAGCCCAAGTGTTTGTGGTTCGTTTGAGAGGTTACCAGTGGGAGATGAGGACGAGCAAGAGCTTTCAGGGCTGGCACCTTTAGTGTAGGAGCAATCCCTGGACGTTCGCAATTTCGGTGTTGAATTTTGGCCAGATTGAGCAGGAGAGGCTGTGTACGTTGGAAGTTTTAGTAGGCTAAACAAGTTCAGAGCCCAAGTGTTTGTGGTTCGTTTGAGAGGTTACCAGTGGGAGATGAGGACCAGCAAGAGCTTTCAGGGCTGGCACCTTTAGTGTAGGAGCAATCGCTGGACGTTCGCAATTTCGGCGTTGAGCTCTGACGTGAATTAGCGAAAGGAAGCGATGATACGTCTGGACCTTGAGTGTCTAAACAAGTTCAGAGCCCAAGTGTTTGTGGTTCGTTTGAGAGGTTACCAGTGGGAGATGAGGACCAGCAAGAGCTTTCAGGGCTGGCACCTTTAGTGTAGGAGCAATCGGTGGACGTTCGCAATTTCGGTGTTGAGCTCTGGCCAGATTAAGCAGGAGGGGCTGTGTACGTTGGAAGTTTTAGTAGGCTAAACAAGTTCAGAGCCCAAGTGTTTGTGGTTCGTTTGAGAGGTTACCAGTGGGAGATGAGGACCAGCAAGAGCTTTCAGGGCTGGCACCTTTAGTGTAGGAGCAATTGCTGGACGTTCGCAATTTCGGTGTTGAGCTCTGATGTGAATTAGCGAACGGAAGCGATGATACGTCTGGACCTTTGAGTGTCTAAACAAGTTCAGAGCCCAAGTGTTTGTGGTTCGTTTGAGAGGTTACCAGTGGGAGATGAGGAGCAGCAAGAGCTTTCAGGGCTGGCACCTTTAGTGTAGGAGCAATCGCTGGACGTTCGCAATTTGGGTGTTGAGCTCTGGCCAGATTGAGCAGGAGAGGCTGTGTACGTTGGAAGTTTTAGTAGGCTAAACAAGTTCAGAGCCCAAGTGTTTGTGGTTCGTTTGAGAGGTTACCAGTGGGAGATGAGGACCAGCAAGAGCTTTCAGGGCTGGCACCTTTAGTGCAGGAGCAACCCCTGGACGTTCGCAATTTCGGTGTTGAGCTCTGACGTGAATTAGTGAAAGGAAGCGATGATACGTCTGGACCTTTGAGTGTCTAAACAAGTTCAGAGGCCAAGTGTTTGTGGTTCGTTTGAGAGGTTACCAGTGGGAGATGAGGACCAGCAAGAGCTTTCAGGGCTGGCACCTTTAGTGTAGGAGCAATTGCTGGACTTTCGCAATTTCAGTGTTGAGCTCTGACGTGAATTAGTGTAAGGAAGCGATGATACGTCTGGACCTTTGAGTGTCTAGACAAGTTGAGAGCCCAAGTGTTTGTGGTTCGTTTGAGAGGTTACCAGTGGGAGATGAGGACCAGCAAGAGCTTTCAGGGCTGGCACCTTTAGTGTAGGAGCAATCCCTGGACGTTCGCAATTTCGGTGTTGAATTTTGGCCAGATTGAGCAGGAGAGGCTGTGTACGTTGGAAGTTTTAGTAGGCTAAACAAGTTCAGATCCCAAGTGTTTGTTGTTCGTTTGAGAGGTTACCAGTGGGAGATGAGGACCAGCAAGAGCTTTCAGGGCTGGCACCTTTAGTGTAGGAGCAATCGCTGGACGTTCGCAATTTCGCCGTTGAGCTCTGACGTGAATTAGCGAAAGGAAGCGGTGATATGTCTGGACCTTTGAGTGTCTAAACAAGTTCAGAGCCCAAGTGTTTGTAGTTCGTTTGAGAGGTTACCAGTGGGAGATGAGGACCAGCAACAGCTTTCAGGGCTGGCACCTTTAGTGTAGGAGCAATCGCTGGACGTTCGCAATTTCGGTGTTGAGCTCTGGCCAGATTGAGGAGGAGAGGCTGTGTACGTTGGAAGTTTTAGTAGGCTAAACAAGTTCTGAGGCCAAGTGTTTGTGGTTCGTTTGAGAGGTTACCAGTGGGAGATGAGGACCAGCAAGAGCTTTCAGGGCTGGCACCTTTAGTGTAGGAGCAATCGCTGGACGTTCGCAATTTCGGTGTTGAGCCCTGGCCAGATTGAGCAGGAGAGGCTGTGTACGTTGGAAGTTTTAGTAGGCTAAACAAGTTCAGAGGCCAAGTGTTTGTGGTTCGTTTGAGAGGTTACCAGTGGGAGATGAGGACCAGCAAGAGCTTTCAGAGCTGGCACCTTTAGTGTAGGAGCAATTGCTGGACGTTCGCAATTTCGGTGTTGAGCTCTGACGTGAATTAGCGAAAGGAAGCGATGATACGTCTGGACCTTTGAGTGTCTGAACAAGTTCAGAGCCCAAGTGTTTGTGGTTCGTTTGAGAGGTTACCAGTGGGAGATGAGGACCAGCAAGAGCTTTCAGGGCTGGCACCTTTAGTGTAGGAGCAATCGCTGGACGTTCGCAATTTCGGTGTTGAATTTCTCCAGATTGAGCAGAGGAGGCTGTGTACGTTGGAAGTTTTAGTAGGCTAAACAAGTTCAGAGCCCAAGTGTTTGTGGTTCGTTTGAGAGGTTACCAGTGGGAGATGAGGACCAGCAAGAGCTTTCAGGGCTGGCACCTTTAGTGTAGGAGTAATCGCTGGACGTTCGCAATTTCGGTGTTGAGCTCTGTCGTGAATTAGCGAAAGGAAGCGATGATACGTCTGGACATTTGAGTGTCTAAACAAGTTCAGAGGCCAAGTGTTTGTGCTTCGTTTGAGAGGTTACCAGTGGGAGATGAGGACCAGCAAGAGCTTTCAGGGCTGGCACCTTTAGTGTAGGAGCAATCGCTGGACGTTCGCAATTTCGGTGTTGAGCTCTGGCCAGATTGAGCAGGAGAGGCTGTGTACGTTGGAAGTTTTAGTAGCCTAAACAAGTTCAGAGCCCAAGTGTTTGTAGTTCGTTTGAGAGGTTACCAGTGGGAGATGAGGACCAGCAACAGCTTTCAGGGCTGGCATCTTTAGTGTAGGAGCAATCGCTGGACGTTCGCAATTTCGGTGTTGAGCTCTGGCCAGATTGAGCAGGAGAGGCTGTGTACGTTGGAAGTTTTAGTAGGCTAAACAAGTTCAGAGCCCAAGTGTTTGTGGTTCGTTTGAGAGGTTACCAGTGGGAGGTGAGGACCAGCAAGAGCTTTCAGGGCTGGCACCTTTAGTGTAGGAGCAATCGCTGGACGTTCGTAATTTCGGTGTTGAGCTCTGGCCAGATTGAGCAGGAGAGGCTGTGTACGTTGGAAGTTTTAGTAGGCTAAACAAGTTCAGAGGCCAAGTGTTTGTGGTTCGTTTGAGAGGTTACCAGTGGGAGATGAGGACCAGCAAGAGCTTTCAGGGCTGGCACCTTTAGTGTAGGAGCAATCGCTGGACGTTCGCAATTTCGGTGTTGAGCTCTGTCGTGAATTAGCGAAATGAAGCGATGATACGTCTGGACCTTTGAGTGTCTAAACAAGTTCAGAGGCCAAGTGTTTGTGCTTCGTTTGAGAGGTTACCAGTGGGAGATGAGGACCAGCAAGAGCTTTCAGGGCTGGCACCTTTAGTGTAGGAGCAATCCCTGGACGTTCGCAATTTCGGTGTTGAGCTCTGGCCAGATTGAGCAGGAGAGGCTGTGTACGTTGGAAGTTTTAGTAGCCTAAACAAGTTCAGAGCCCAAGTGTTTGTGGTTCGTTTGAGAGGTTACCAGTGAGAGATGAGGACCAGCAAGAGCTTTCAGGGCTGGCACCTTTAGTGTAGGAGCAATCGCTGGACGTTCGCAATTTCGGTGTTGAGCTCTGACGTGAATTAGCGAAAGGAAGCGATGATACCTCTGGACCTTTGAGTGTCTAAACAAGTTCAGAGCCCAAGTGTTTGTGGTTCGTTTGAGAGGTTACCAGTGGGAGATGAGGACCAGCAAGAGCTTTCAGGGCTGGCACCTTTAGTGTAGGAGCAATCCCTGGACGTTCGCAATTTCGGTGTTGAGCTCTGGCCAGATTGAGCAGGAGAGGCTGTGTACGTTGGAAGTTTTAGTAGCCTAAACAAGTTCAGAGCCCTAGTGTTTGTGGTTCGTTTGAGAGGTTACCAGTGGGAGATGAGGACCAGCAAGAGCTTTCAGGGCTGGCACCTTTAGTGTAGGAGCAATCGCTGGACGTTCGCAATTTCGGTGTTGAGCTCTGGCCAGATTGAGCAGGAGAGGCTGTGTACGTTGGAAGTTTTAGTAGGCTAAACAAGTTGAGAGCCCAAGTGTTTGTGGTTCGTTTGAGAGGTTACCAGTGGGAGACGAGGACCAGCAAGAGCTTTCAGAGCTGGCACCTTTAGTGTAGGAGCAATTGCTGGACGTTCGCAATTTCGGTGTTGAGCTCTGACGTGAATTAGCGAAAGGAAGCGATGATACGTCTGGACCTTTGAGTGTCTGAACAAGTTGAGAGCCCAAGTGTTTGTGGTTCGTTTGAGAGGTTACCAGTGGGAGATGAGGACCAGCAAGAGCTTTCAGGGCTGGCACCTTTAGTGTAGGAGCAATCGCTGGACGTTCGCAATTTCGGTGTTGAGCTCTGGGCAGATTGAGCAGGAGAGGCTGTGTACGTTGGAAGTTTTAGTAGCCTAAACAAGTTCAGAGCCCAAGTGTTTGTGGTTCGTTTGAGAGGTTACCAGTGAGAGATGAGGACCAGCAAGAGCTTTCAGGGCTGGCACCTTTAGTGTAGGAGCAATCGCTGGACGTTCGCAATTTCGGTGTTGAGCTCTGACGTGAATTAGCGAAAGGAAGCGATGATACCTCTGGACCTTTGAGTGTCTAAACAAGTTGAGAGCCCAAGTGTTTGTGGTTCGTTTTAGAGGTTACCAGTGGGAGATGAGGACCAGCAAGAGCTTTCAGGGCTGGCACCTTTAGTGTAGGAGCAATCCCTGGACGTTCGCAATTTCGGTGTTGAGCTCTGGCCAGATTGAGCAGGAGAGGCTGTGTACGTTGGAAGTTTTAGTAGGCTAAACAAGTTCAGAGCCCAAGTGTTTGTGGTTCGTTTTAGAGGTTACCAGTGAGAGATGAGGACCAGCAAGAGCTTTCAGGGCTGGCACCTTTAGTGTAGGAGCAATCGCTGGACGTTCGCAATTTCAGCGTTGAGCTCTGACGTGAATTAGCGAAAGGAAGCGGTGATATGTCTGGACCTTTGAGTGTCTAAACAAGTTCAGAGCCCAAGTGTTTGTGGTTCGTTTGAGAGGTTACCAGTGGGAGATGAGGACCAGCAAGAGCTTTCAGGGCTGGCACCTTTAGTGTAGGAGCAATTGCTGGACGTTTGCAATTTCGGTGTTGAGCTCTGGCCAGATTGAGCAGGAGAGGCTGTGTACGTTGGAAGTTTTAGTAGCCTAAACAAGTTGAGAGCCCAAGTGTTTGTGGTTCGTTTGAGAGGTTACCAGTGGGAGATGAGGACCAGCAAGAGCTTTCAGGGCTGGCACCTTTAGTGTAGGAGCAATCGCTGGACGTTCGCAATTTCGGTGTTGAGCTCTGGCCAGATTGAGCAGGAGAGGCTGTGTACGTTGGAAGTTTTAGTAGGCTAAACAAGTTCAGAGCCCAAGTGTTTGTGGTTCGTTTGAGAGGTTACCAGTGGGAGATGAGGACCAGCAAGAGCTTTCAGAGCTGGCACCTTTAGTGTAGGAGCAATTGCTGGACGTTCGCAATTTCGGTGTTGAGCTCTGACGTGAATTAGCGAAAGGAAGCGATGATACGTCTGGACCTTTGAGTGTCTGAACAAGTTCAGAGCCCAAGTGTTTGTGGTTCGTTTGAGAGGTTACCAGTGGGAGATGAGGACCAGCAAGAGCTTTCAGGGCTGGCACCTTTAGTGTAGGAGCAATCCTTGGACGTTCGCAATTTCGGTGTTGAGCTCTGGCCAGATTGAGCAGGAGAGGCTGTGTACGTTGGAAGTTTTAGTAGCCTAAACAAGTTCAGAGCCCAAGTGTTTGTGGTTCGTTTGAGAGGTTACCAGTGGGAGATGAGGACCAGCAAGAGCTTTCAGGGCTGGCACCTTTAGTGTAGGAGCAATCGCTGGACGTTCGCAATTTCGGTGTTGAGCTCTGACGTGAATTAGCGAAAGGAAGCGATGATACCTCTGGACCTTTGAGTGTCTAAACAAGTTGAGAGCCCAAGTGTTTGTGGTTCGTTTTAGAGGTTACCAGTGGGAGATGAGGACCAGCAAGAGCTTTCAGGGCTGGCACCTTTAGTGTAGGAGCAATCCCTGGACGTTCGCAAATTCGGTGTTGAGCTCTGGCCAGATTGAGCAGGAGAGGCTGTGTACGTTGGAAGTTTTAGTAGGCTAAACAAGTTCAGAGCCCAAGTGTTTGTGGTTCGTTTTAGAGGTTACCAGTGAGAGATGAGGACCAGCAAGAGCTTTCAGGGCTGGCACCTTTAGTGTAGGAGCAATCGCTGGACGTTCGCAATTTCAGCGTTGAGCTCTGACGTGAATTAGCGAAAGGAAGCGGTGATATGTCTGGACCTTTGAGTGTCTAAACAAGTTCAGAGCCCAAGTGTTTGTGGTTCGTTTGAGAGGTTACCAGTGGGAGATGAGGACCAGCAAGAGCTTTCAGGGCTGGCACCTTTAGTGTAGGAGCAATTGCTGGACGTTCGCAATTTCGGTGTTGAGCTCTGGCCAGATTGAGCAGGAGAGGCTGTGTACGTTGGAAGTTTTAGTAGGCTAAACAAGTTGAGAGCCCAAGTGTTTGTGGTTCGTTTGAGAGGTTACCAGTGGGAGATGAGGACCAGCAAGAGCTTTCAGGGCTGGCACCTTTAGTGTAGGAGCAATCGCTGGACGTTCGCAATTTCGGTGTTGAGCTCTGGCCAGATTGAGCAGGAGAGGCTGTGTACGTTGGAAGTTTTAGTAGGCTAAACAAGTTCAGAGCCCAAGTGTTTGTGGTTCGTTTGAGAGGTTACCAGTGGGAGATGAG
This sequence comes from Gavia stellata, assembly GCF_030936135.1. Taxonomy (NCBI): domain Eukaryota; kingdom Metazoa; phylum Chordata; class Aves; order Gaviiformes; family Gaviidae; genus Gavia; species Gavia stellata. The sequence goes on from NW_026777065.1 coordinate 29,324, forward strand.
GACCAGCAAGAGCTTTCAGAGCTGGCACCTTTAGTGTAGGAGCAATTGCTGGACGTTCGCTATTTCGGTGTTGAGCTCTGACGTGAATTAGCGAAAGGAAGCGATGATACGTCTGGACCTTTGAGTGTCTAAACAAGTTCAGAGGCCAAGTGTTTGTGGTTCATTTGAGAGGTTACCAGTGGGAGATGAGGACCAGCAAGAGCTTTCAGGGCTGGCACCTTTAGTGTAGGAGCAATCGCTGGACGTTCGCAATTTCGGTGTTGAATTTTCGCCAGATTGAGCAGGAGAGGCTGTGTACGTTGGAAGTTTTAGTAGGCTAAACAAGTTGAGAGCCCAAGTGTTTGTGGTCCGTTTGAGAGGTTACCAGTGGGAGATGAGGACCAGCAAGAGCTTTCAGGGCTGGCACCTTTAGTGTAGGAGCAATCCCTGGACGTTCGCAATTTCGCTGTTGAGCTCTGTCGTGAATTAGCGAAAGGAAGCGATGATACGTCTGGACCTTTGAGTGTCTAAACAAGTTCAGAGGCCAAGTGTTTGTGGTTCGTTTGAGAGGTTACCAGTGGGAGATGAGGACCAGCAAGAGCTTTCAGGGCTGGCACCTTTAGTGTAGGAGCAATCCCTGGACGTTCGCAATTTCGGTGTTGAATTTTGGGCAGATTGAGCAGGAGAGGCTGTGTACGTTGGAAGTTTTAGTAGGCTAAACAAGTTCAGAGCCCAAGTGTTTGTGGTTCGTTTGAGAGGTTACCAGTGGGAGATGAGGACCAGCAAGAGCTTTCAGGGCTGGCACCTTTAGTGTAGGAGCAATTGCAGGACGTTCGCAATGTCGGTGTTGAGCTCTGACGTGAATTAGTGAAAGGAAGCGATGATACGTCTGGACCTTTGAGTGTCTAAACAAGTTCAGAGCCCAAGTGTTTGTGGTTCGTTTGAGAGGTTACCAGTGGGAGATGAGGACCAGCAAGAGCTTTCAGGGCTGGCACCTTTAGTGTAGGAGCAATCCCTGGACGTTCGCAATTTCGGTGTTGAGCTCTGCCCAGATTGAGCAGGAGAGGCTGTGTACGTTGGAAGTTTTAGTAGGCTAAACAAGTTCAGAGCCCAAGTGTTTGTGGTTCGTTTGAGAGGTTACCAGTGGGAGATGAGGACCAGCAAGAGCTTTCAGGGCTGGCACCTTTAGTGTAGGAGCAATCCCTGGACGTTCGCAATTTCGGTGTTGAGCTCTGCCCAGATTGAGCAGGAGAGGCTGTGTACGTTGGAAGTTTTAGTAGCCTAAACAAGTTGAGAGCCGAAGTGTTTGTGGTTCGTTTGAGAGGTTACCAGTGGGAGATGAGGACCAGCAAGAGCTTTCAGGGCTGGCACCTTTAGTGTAGGAGCAATTGCAGGACGTTCGCAATTTCGCTGTTGAGCTCTGACGTGAATTAATGAAAGGAAGCGATGATACGTCTGGACCTTTGAGTGTCTAAACAAGTTCAGAGGCCAAGTGTTTGTGGTTCGTTTGAGAGGTTACCAGTGGGAGATGAGGACCAGCAAGAGCTTTCAGGGCTGGCACCTTTAGTGTAGGAGCAATCTCTGGACGTTCGCAATTTCGGTGTTGAATTTTGGCCAGATTGAGCAGGAGAGGCTGTGTACGTTGGAAGTTTTAGTAGGCTAAACAAGTTCAGAGGCCAAGTGTTTGTGGTTCGTTTGAGAGGTTACCAGTGGGAGATGAGGACCAGCAAGAGCTTTCAGGGCTGGCACCTTTAGTGGAGGAGCAATCGCTGGACGTTCGCAATTTCGGTGTTGAGCTCTGGCCAGATTGAGCAGGAGAGGCTGTGTACGTTGGAAGTTTTAGTAGGCTAAACAAGTTGAGAGCCCAAGTGTTTGTGGCTCGTTTGAGAGGTTACCAGTGGGAGATGAGGACCAGCAAGAGCTTTCAGGGCTGGCACCTTTAGTGTAGGAGCAATCCCTGGACGTTCGCAATTTCGGTGTTGAGCTCTGACGTGAATTAGCGAAAGGAAGCGATGATACGTCTGGACCTTTGAGTGTCTAAACAAGTTCAGAGCCCAAGTGTTTGTGGTTCGTTTGAGAGGTTCCCAGTGGGAGATGAGGACCAGCAAGAGCTTTCAGGGCTGGCACCTTTAGTGTAGGAGCAATCGCTGGACGTTCGCAATTTCGGTGTTGAATTTTGGCCAGATTGAGGAGGAGAGGCTGTGTACGTTGGAAGTTTTAGTAGGCTAAACAAGTTGAGAGCCCAAGTGTTTGTGGTTCCTTTGAGAGGTTACCAGTGGGAGATGAGGACCAGCAAGAGCTTTCAGGGCTGGCACCTTTAGTGTAGGAGCAATCGCTGGACGTTCGCAATTTCGGTGTTGAATTTTCGCCAGATTGAGCAGGAGAGGCTGTGTACGTTGGAAGTTTTAGTAGGCTAAACAAGTTGAGAGCCCAAGTGTTTGTGGTTCGTTTGAGAGGTTACCAGTGGGAGATGAGGACCAGCAAGAGCTTTCAGGGCTGGCACCTTTAGTGTAGGAGCAATCCCTGGACGTTCGCAATTTCGGTGTTGAGCTCTGTCGTGAATTAGCGAAAGGAAGCGATGATACGTCTGGACCTTTGAGTGTCTAAACAAGTTCAGAGCCCAAGTGTTTGTGGTTCGTTTGAGAGGTTCCCAGTGGGAGATGAGGACCAGCAAGAGCTTTCAGGTCTGGCACCTTTAGTGTAGGAGCAATCGCTGGACGTTCGCAATTTCGGTGTTGAATTTTGGCCAGATTGAGCAGGAGAGGCTGTGTACGTTGGAAGTTTTAGTAGCCTAAACAAGTTCAGAGCCCAAGTGTTTGTGGTTCGTTTGAGAGGTTACCAGTGGGAGATGAGGACCAGCAAGAGCTTTCAGGGCTGGCACCTTTAGTGTAGGAGCAATTGCAGGACGTTCGCAATTTCGCTGTTGAGCTCTGACGTGAATTAGTGAAAGGAAGCGATGATACGTCTGGACCTTTGAGTGTCTAAACAAGTTGAGAGCCCAAGTGTTTGTGGTTCGTTTGAGAGGTTCCCCGTGGGAGATGAGGACCAGCAAGAGCTTTCAGGGCTGGCACCTTTAGTGTAGGAGCAATCGCTGGACGTTCGCAATTTCGGTGTTGAGCTCTGGCCAGATTGAGCAGGAGAGGTTGTGTACGTTGGAAGTTTTAGTAGCCTAAACAAGTTCAGAGCCCAAGTGTTTGTGGTTCGTTTGAGAGGTTACCAGTGGGAGATGAGGACCAGCAAGAGCTTTCAGGGCTGGCACCTTTAGTGTAGGAGCAATCGCTGGACGTTCGCAATTTCGGCGTTGAGCTCTGACGTGAATTAGCGAAAGGAAGCGATACGTCTGGACCTTGAGTGTCTAAACAAGTTGAGAGCCCAAGTGTTTGCGGTTCGTTTGAGAGGTTACCAGTGGGAGATGAGGACCAGCAAGAGCTTTCAGGGCTGGCACCTTTAGTGTAGGAGCAATCGCTGGACGTTCGCAATTTCGGTGTTGAGCTCTGACGTGAATTAGCGAAAGGAAGCGATGATACGTCTGGACCTTGAGTGTCTAAACAAGTTCAGAGCCCAAGTGTTTGTGGTTCGTTTGAGAGGTTACCAGTGGGAGATGAGGACCAGCAAGAGCTTTCAGGGCTGGCACCTTTAGTGTAGGAGCAATCGCTGGACGTTCGCAATTTCGGTGTTGAATTTTGGTCAGATTAAGCAGGAGGGGCTGTGTACGTTGGAAGTTTTAGTAGCCTAAACAAGTTCAGAGCCCAAGTGTTTGTGGTTCATTTGAGAGGTTACCAGTGGGAGATGAGGACCAGCAAGAGCTTTCAGGGCTGGCACCTTTAGTGTAGGAGCAATTGCTGGACGTTCGCAATTTCGGTGTTGAGCTCTGATGTGAATTAGCGAACGGAAGCGATGATACGTCTGGACCTTTGAGTGTCTAAACAAGTTCAGAGGCCAAGTGTTTGTGGTTCGTTTGAGAGGTTACCAGTGGGAGATGAGGACCAGGAAGAGCTTTCAGGGCTGGCACCTTTAGTGTAGGAGCAATCGCTGGACGTTCGCAATTTCGGTGTTGAGCTCTGGCCAGATTGAGCAGGAGAGGCTGTGTCCGTTGGAAGTTTTAGTAGGCTAAACAAGTTCAGAGCCCAAGTGTTTGTGGTTCGTTTGAGAGGTTACCAGTGGGAGATGAGGACCAGCAAGAGCTTTCAGGGCTGGCACCTTTAGTGTAGGAGCAATCGCTGGACGTTCGCAATTTCGGTGTTGAATTTTGGTCAGATTAAGCAGGAGAGGCTGTGTACGTTGGAAGTTTTAGTAGGCTAAACAAGTTCAGAGGCCAAGTGTTTGTGGTTCGTTTGAGAGGTTACCAGTGGGAGATGAGGACCAGCAAGAGCTTTCAGGGCTGGCACCTTTAGTGTAGGAGCAATCGCTGGACGTTCGCAATTTCGCTGTTGAGATCTGACGTGAATTAGTGAAAGGAAGCGATGATACGTCTGGACCTTTGAGTGTCTAAACAAGTTGAGAGCCCAAGTGTTTGTGGTTCGTTTGAGAGGTTACCAGTGGGAGATGAGGACCAGCAAGAGCTTTCAGGGCTGGCACCTTTAGTGGAGGAGCAATCGCTGGACGTTCGCAATTTCGCTGTTGAGCTCTGACGTGAATTAGCGAAAGGAAGCGATGATACGTCTGGACCTTGAGTGTCTAAACAAGTTCAGAGCCCAAGTGTTTGTGGTTCGTTTGAGAGGTTACCAGTGGGAGATGAGGACCAGCAAGAGCTTTCAGGGCTGGCACCTTTAGTGTAGGAGCAATCGCTGGACGTTCGCAATTTCGGTGTTGAGCTCTGGCTAGATTGAGCAGGAGAGGCTGTGTACGTTGGAAGTTTTAGTAGGCTAAACAAGTTCAGAGCCCAAGTGTTTGTGGTTCGTTTGAGAGGTTACCAGTGGGAGATGAGGACCAGCAAGAGCTTTCAGGGCTGGCACCTTTAGTGTAGGAGCAATCGCTGGACGTTCGCAATTTCGCTGTTGAGATCTGACGTGAATTAGTGAAAGGAAGCGATGATACGTCTGGACCTTTGAGTGTCTAAACAAGTTCAGAGCCCAAGTGTTTGTGGTTCGTTTGAGAGGTTACCAGTGGGAGATGAGGACCAGCAAGAGCTTTCAGGGCTGGCACCTTTAGTGGAGGAGCAATCGCTGGACGTTCGCAATTTCGCTGTTGAGCTCTGACGTGAATTAGCGAAAGGAAGCGATGATACGTCTGGACCTTTGAGTGTCTAAACAAGTTCAGAGCCCAAGTGTTTGTGGTTCGTTTGAGAGGTTACCAGTGGGAGATGAGGAGCAGCAAGAGCTTTCAGGGCTGGCACCTTTAGTGTAGGAGCAATCCCTGGACGTTCACAATTTCGTTGTTGAATTTTGGCCAGATTGAGCAGGAGAGGCTGTGTACGTTGGAAGTTTTAGTAGGCTAAACAAGTTCAGAGCCCAAGTGTTTGAGGTTCGTTTTAGAGGTTACCAGTGGGAGATGAGGACCAGCAAGAGCTTTCAGGGCTGGCACCTTTAGTGTAGGAGCAATCGCTGGACGTTCGCAATTTCGGTGTTGAGCTCTGACGTGAATTAGCGAAAGGAAGCCATGATACGTCTGGACCTTGAGTTTCTAAACAAGTTGAGAGCCCAAGTGTTTGTGGTTCGTTTGAGAGGTTACCAGTGGGAGATGAGGACCAGCAAGAGCTTTCAGGGCTGGCACCTTTAGTGTAGGAGCAATCGCTGGACGTTCGCAATTTCGGCGTTGAGCTCTGACGTGAATTAGTGAAAGGAAGCGATGATACGTTTGGACCTTTGAGTGTCTAAACAAGTTCAGAGCCCAAGTGTTTGTGGTTCCTTTGAGAGGTTACCAGTGGGAGATGAGGACCAGCAAGAGCTTTCAACGCTGGCACCTTTAGTGTAGGAGCAATCGCTGGACGTTCGCAATTTCGGTGTTGAACTCTGGCCAGATTGAGCAGGAGAGGCTGTGTACGTTGGAAGTTTTAGTAGGCTAAACAAGTTGAGAGCCCAAGTGTTTGTGGTTCGTTTGAGAGGTTACCAGTGAGAGATGAGGACCAGCAAGAGCTTTCAGGGCTGGCACCTTTAGTGTAGGAGCAATCGCTGGACGTTCGCAATTTCGGCGTTGAGCTCTGACGTGAATTAGCGAAAGGAAGCGATGATACGTCTGGACCTTGAGTGTCTAAACAAGTTCAGAGCCCAAGTGTTTGTGGTTCGTTTGAGAGGTTACCAGTGGGAGATGAGGACCAGCAAGAGCTTTCAGGGCTGTCACCTTTAGTGTAGGAGCAATCGCTGGACGTTCGCAATTTCGGTGTTGAGCTCTGGCCAGATTGAGCAGGAGAGGCTGTGTCCGTTGGAAGTTTTAGTAGGCTAAACAAGTTGAGAGCCCAAGTGTTTGTGGTTCGTTTGAGAGGTTACCAGTGGGAGATGAGGACCAGCAAGAGCTTTCAGGGCTGGCACCTTTAGTGTAGGAGCAATCCCTGGACGTTCACAATTTCGTTGTTGAATTTTGGCCAGATTGAGCAGGAGAGGCTGTGTACGTTGGAAGTTTTAGTAGGCTAAACAAGTTCAGAGGCCAAGTGTTTGTGGTTCGTTTTAGAGGTTACCAGTGAGAGATGAGGACCAGCAAGAGCTTTCAGGGCTGGCACCTTTAGTGTAGGAGCAATTGCTGGACGTTCGCAATTTCGGTGTTGAGCTCTGACGTGAATTAGCGAAAGGAAGCGGTGATATGTCTGGACCTTGAGTGTCTAAACAAGTTCAGAGCCCAAGTGTTTGTGGTTCGTTTGAGAGGTTACCAGTGGGAGATGAGGACCAGCAAGAGTTTTCAGGGCTGGCACCTTTCGTGTAGGAGCAATCGCTGGACGTTCGCAATTTCGGCATTGAGCTCTGATGTGAATTAGCGAAAGGAAGCGATGATACGTCTGGACCTTGAGTGTCTAAACAAGTTCAGAGCCCAAGTGTTTGTGGTTCGTTTGAGAGGTTACCAGTGGGAGATGAGGACCAGCAAGAGCTTTCAGGTCTGGCACCTTTAGTGTAGGAGCAATCGCTGGACGTTCGCAATTTCGGTGTTGAGCTCTGGCCAGATTGAGCAGGAGAGGCTGTGTACGTTGGAAGTTTTAGTAGGCTAAACAAGTTGAGAGCCCAAGTGTTTGTGGTTCGTTTGAGAGGTTACCAGTGGGAGATGAGGACCAGCAAGAGCTTTCAGGGCTGGCACCTTTAGTGTACGAGCAACCGCTGGACGTTCGCAATTTCGGTGTTCGAGTTCTGACGTGAATTAGCGAACGGAAGCGATGATACGTCTGGACCTCTGAGTGTCTAAACAAGTTCAGAGCCCAAGTGTTTGTGGTTCGTTTGAGAGGTTACCAGTGGGAGATGAGGACCAGCAAGAGCTTTCAGCGCTGGCACCTTTAGTGTAGGAGCAAACGCTGGACGTTCGCAATTTCTGTGTTCGAGCTCTGACGTGAATTAGCGAACGGAAGCGATGATACGTCTGGACCTTTGAGTGTCTAAACAAGTTCAGAGCCCAAGTGTTTGTAGTTCGTTTGAGAGGTTACCAGTGGGAGATGAGGACCAGCAAGAGCTTTCAGGGCTGGCACCTTTAGTGTAGGAGCAATTGCTGGACGTTCGCAATTTCGGTGTTGAGCTCTGCCCAGATTGAGCAGGAGAGGCTGTGTACGTTGGAAGTTTTAGTAGGCTAAACAAGTTCAGAGCCCAAGTGTTTGTGGTTCGTTTGAGAGGTTACCAGTGGGAGATGAGGACCAGCAAGAGCTTTCAGGGCTGGCACCTTTAGTGTAGGAGCAATCGCTGGACGTTCGCAATTTCGCTGTTGAGATCTGACGTGAATTAGTGAAAGGAAGCGATGATACGTCTGGACCTTTGAGTGTCTAAACAAGTTCAGAGGCCAAGTGTTTGTGGTTCGTTTGAGAGGTTACCAGTGGGAGATGAGGACCAGCAAGAGCTTTCAGGGCTGGCACCTTTAGTGGAGGAGCAATCGCTGGACGTTCGCAATTTCGCTGTTGAGCTCTGACGTGAATTAGCGAAAGGAAGCGATGATACGTCTGGACCTTTGAGTGTCTAAACAAGTTCAGAGCCCAAGTGTTTGTGGTTCGTTTGAGAGGTTACCAGTGGGAGATGAGGAGCAGCAAGAGCTTTCAGGGCTGGCACCTTTAGTGTAGGAGCAATCCCCTGGACGTTCACAATTTCGTTGTTGAATTTTGGCCAGATTGAGCAGGAGAGGCTGTGTACGTTGGAAGTTTTAGTAGGCTAAACAAGTTCAGAGCCCAAGTGTTTGTGGTTCGTTTTAGAGGTTACCAGTGGGAGATGAGGACCAGCAAGAGCTTTCAGGGCTGGCACCTTTAGTGTAGGAGCAATCGCTGGACGTTCGCAATTTCGGTGTTGAGCTCTGACGTGAATTAGCGAAAGGAAGCCATGATACGTCTGGACCTTGAGTGTCTAAACAAGTTCAGAGCCCAAGTGTTTGTGGTTCGTTTGAGAGGTTACCAGTGGGAGATGAGGACCATCAAGAGCTTTCAGGGCTGGCACCTTTAGTGTAGGAGCAATCGCTGGACGTTTGCAATTTCGGCGTTGAGCTCTGACGTGAATTAGTGAAAGGAAGCGATGATACGTTTGGACCTTTGAGTGTCTAAACAAGTTCAGAGCCCAAGTGTTTGTGGTTCCTTTGAGAGGTTACCAGTGGGAGATGAGGACCAGCAAGAGCTTTCAACGCTGGCACCTTTAGTGTAGGAGCAATCGCTGGACGTTCGCAATTTCGGTGTTGAACTCTGGCCAGATTGAGCAGGAGAGGCTGTGTACGTTGGAAGTTTTAGTAGGCTAAACAAGTTGAGAGCCCAAGTGTTTGTGGTTCGTTTGAGAGGTTACCAGTGAGAGATGAGGACCAGCAAGAGCTTTCAGGGCTGGCACCTTTAGTGTAGGAGCAATCGCTGGACGTTCGCAATTTCGGCGTTGAGCTCTGACGTGAATTAGCGAAAGGAAGCGATGATACGTCTGGACCTTGAGTGTCTAAACAAGTTCAGAGCCCAAGTGTTTGTGGTTCGTTTGAGAGGTTACCAGTGGGAGATGAGGACCAGCAAGAGCTTTCAGGGCTGGCACCTTTAGTGTAGGAGCAATCGCTGGACGTTCGCAATTTCGGTGTTGAGCTCTGGCCAGATTGAGCAGGAGAGGCTGTGTCCGTTGGAAGTTTTAGTAGGCTAAACAAGTTCAGAGCCCAAGTGTTTGTGGTTCGTTTGAGAGGTTACCAGTGGGAGATGAGGACCAGCAAGAGCTTTCAGGGCTGGCACCTTTAGTGTAGGAGCAATCCCTGGACGTTCACAATTTCGTTGTTGAATTTTGGCCAGATTGAGCAGGAGAGGCTGTGTACGTTGGAAGTTTTAGTAGGCTAAACAAGTTCAGAGGCCAAGTGTTTGTGGTTCGTTTTAGAGGTTACCAGTGGGAGATGAGGACCAGCAAGAGTTTTCAGGGCTGGCACCTTTCGTGTAGGAGCAATCGCTGGACGTTCGCAATTTCGGCATTGAGCTCTGATGTGAATTAGCGAAAGGAAGCGATGATACGTCTGGACCTTGAGTGTCTAAACAAGTTCAGAGCCCAAGTGTTTGTGGTTCGTTTGAGAGGTTACCAGTGGGAGATGAGGACCAGCAAGAGCTTTCAGGGCTGGCACCTTTAGTGTAGGAGCAATCGCTGGACGTTCGCAATTTCGGTGTTGAGCTCTGGCCAGATTGAGCAGGAGAGGCTGTGTACGTTGGAAGTTTTAGTAGGCTAAACAAGTTCAGAGCCCAAGTGTTTGTGGTTCGTTTGAGAGGTTACCAGTGGGAGATGAGGACCAGCAAGAGCTTTCAGGGCTGGCACCTTTAGTGTACGAGCAACCGCTGGACGTTCGCAATTTCGGTGTTCGAGCTCTGACGTGAATTAGCGAACGGAAGCGATGATACGTCTGGACCTCTGAGTGTCTAAACAAGTTCAGAGCCCAAGTGTTTGTGGTTCGTTTGAGAGGTTACCAGTGGGAGATGAGGACCAGCAAGAGCTTTCAGCGCTGGCACCTTTAGTGTAGGAGCAAACGCTGGACGTTCGCAATTTCGGTGTTGAATTTTGGCCAGATTGAGCAGGAGAGGCTGTGTACGTTGGAAGTTTTAGTAGGCTAAACAAGTTGAGAGCCCAAGTGTTTGTGGTTCCTTTGAGAGGTTACCAGTGGGAGATGAGGACCAGCAAGAGCTTTCAGGGCTGGCACCTTTAGTGTAGGAGCAATCGCTGGACGTTCGCAATTTCGGTGTTGAGCTCTGGCCAGATTGAGCAGGAGAGGCTGTGTACGTTGGAAGTTTTAGTAGCCTAAACAAGTTCAGAGCCCAAGTGTTTGTGGTTCGTTTGAGAGGTTCCCAGTGGGAGATGAGGACCAGCAAGAGCTTTCAGGGCTGGCACCTTTAGTGTAGGAGCAATCGCTGGACGTTCGCAATTTCGGTGTTGAGCTCTGACGTGAATTAGCGAAAGGAAGCGATGATACGTCTGGACCTTTGAGTGTCTAAACAAGTTGAGAGCCCAAGTGTTTGTGGTTCGTTTGAGAGGTTACCAGTGGGAGATGAGGACCAGCAAGAGCTTTCAGGGCTGGCACCTTTAGTGTAGGAGCAATCGCTGGACGTTCGCAATTTCGGTGTTGAATTTTCGCCAGATTGAGCAGGAGAGGCTGTGTACGTTGGAAGTTTTAGTAGGCTAAACAAGTTGAGAGCCCAAGTGTTTGTGGTTCGTTTGAGAGGTTACCAGTGGGAGATGAGGACCAGCAAGAGCTTTCAGGGCTGGCACCTTTAGTGTAGGAGCAATCGCTGGACGTTCGCAATTTCGGTGTTGAGCTCTGACGTGAATTAGCGAAAGGAAGCGATGATACGTCTGGAGCTTTGAGTGTCTAAACAAGTTCAGAGCCCAAGTGTTTGTGGTTCGTTTGAGAGGTTCCCAGTGGGAGATGAGGACCAGCAAGAGCTTTCAGGGCTGGCACCTTTAGTGTAGGAGCAATCGCTGGACGTTCGCAATTTCGGTGTTGAATTTTGGCCAGATTGAGCAGGGAGAGAGTCTGTGTACGTTGGAAGTTTTAGTAGCCTAAACAAGTTCAGAGCCCAAGTGTTTGTGGTTCGTTTTAGAGGTTACCAGTGGGAGATGAGGACCAGCAAGAGCTTTCAGGGCTGGCACCTTTAGTGTAGGAGCAATTGCAGGACGTTCGCAATTTCGCTGTTGAGCTCTGACGTGAATTAGCGAAAGGAAGCGATGATACGTCTGGACCTTTGAGTGTCTAAACAAGTTGAGAGCCCAAGTGTTTGTGGTTCGTTTGAGAGGTTCCCAGTGGGAGATGAGGACCAGCAAGAGCTTTCAGGGCTGGCACCTTTAGTGTAGGAGCAATCGCTGGACGTTCGCAATTTCGGTGTTGAATTTTGGCCAGATTGAGCAGGAGAGGCTGTGTACGTTGGAAGTTTTAGTAGCCTAAACAAGTTCAGAGCCCAAGTGTTTGTGGTTCGTTTTAGAGGTTACCAGTGGGAGATGAGGACCAGCAAGAGCTTTCAGGGCTGGCACCTTTAGTGTAGGAGCAATTGCAGGACGTTCGCAATTTCGCTGTTGAGCTCTGACGTGAATTAGCGAAAGGAAGCGATGATACGTCTGGACCTTTGAGTGTCTAAACAAGTTCAGAGCCCAAGTGTTTGTGGTTCGTTTGAGAGGTTACCAGTGGGAGATGAGGACCAGCAAGAGCTTTCAGGGCTGGCACCTTTAGTGTAGGAGCAATCGCTGGACGTTCGCAATTTCGGTGTTGAGCTCTGGCCAGATTGAGCAGGAGAGGTTGTGTACGTTGGAAGTTTTAGTAGCCTAAACAAGTTCAGAGCCCAAGTGTTTGTGGTTCGTTTGAGAGGTTACCAGTGGGAGATGAGGACCAGCAAGAGCTTTCAGGGCTGGCACCTTTAGTGTAGGAGCAATCGCTGGACGTTCGCAATTTCGGTGTTGAGCTCTGACGTGAATTAGCGAAAGGAAGCGATGATACGTCTGGACCTTTGAGTGTCTAAACAAGTTGAGAGCCCAAGTGTTTGTGGCTCGTTTGAGAGGTTACCAGTGGGAGATGAGGACCAGCAAGAGCTTTCAGGGCTGGCACCTTTAGTGTAGGAGCAATCGCTGGACGTTCGCAATTTCGGCGTTGAGCTCTGACGTGAATTAGCGAAAGGAAGCGATGATACGTCTGGACCTTGAGTGTCTAAACAAGTTGAGAGCCCAAGTGTTTGCGGTTCGTTTTAGAGGTTACCAGTGGTAGATGAGGACCAGCAAGAGCTTTCAGGGCTGGCACCTTTAGTGTAGGAGCAATCGCTGGACGTTCGCAATTTGGGTGTTGAGCTCTGGCCAGATTGAGCAGGAGAGGCTGTGTACGTTGGAAGTTTTAGTAGGCTAAACAAGTTCAGAGCCCAAGTGTTTGTGGTTCGTTTGAGAGGTTACCAGTGGGAGATGAGGACCAGCAAGAGCTTTCAGAGCTGGCACCTTTAGTGTAGGAGCAATTGCAGGACGTTCGCAATTTCGGTGTTGAGCTCTGACGTGAATTAGCGAAAGGAAGCGATGATACGTCTGGACCTTTGAGTGTCTAAACAAGTTCAGAGGCCAAGTGTTTGTGGTTCGTTTGAGAGGTTACCAGTGGGAGATGAGGACCAGCAAGAGCTTTCAGGGCTGGCACCTTTAGTGTAGGAGCAATCGCTGAACGTTCGCAATTTCGGTGTTGAATTTTGGCCAGATTGAGCAGGAGAGGCTGTGTACGTTGGAAGTTTTAGTAGGCTAAACAAGTTGAGAGCCCAAGTGTTTGTGGTTCGTTTGAGAGGTTACCAGTGGGAGATGAGGACCAGCAAGAGCTTTCAGGGCTGGCACCTTTAGTGGAGGAGCAATCGCTGGACGTTCGCAATTTCGGTGTTGAGCTCTGTCCAGATTGAGCAGGAGAGGCTGTGTACGTTGGAAGTTTTAGTAGGGCTAAACAAGTTGAGAGCCCAAGTGTTTGTGGCTCGTTTGAGAGGTTACCAGTGGAGATGAGGACCAGCAAGAGCTTTCAGGGCTGGCACCTTTAGTGTAGGAGCAATCCCTGGACGTTCGCAATTTCGGTGTTGAGCTCTGACGTGAATTAGAGAAAGGAAGCGATGATACGTCTGGACCTTTGAGTGTCTAAACAAGTTCAGAGCCCAAGTGTTTGTGGTTCGTTTGAGAGGTTACCAGTGGGAGATGAGGACCAGCAAGAGCTTTCAGGGCTGGCACCTTTAGTGGAGGAGCAATCGCTGGACGTTCGCAATTTCGGTGTTGATGAATTTTGGCCAGATTGAGGAGGAGAGGCTGTGTACGTTGGAAGTTTTAGTAGGCTAAACAAGTTGAGAGCCCAAGTGTTTGTGGTTCCTTTGAGTGGTTACCAGTGGGAGATGAGGACCAGCAAGAGCTTTCAGGGCTGGCACCTTTAGTGTAGGAGCAATCGCTGGACGTTCGCAATTTCGGTGTTGAGCTCTGGCCAGATTGAGCAGGAGAGGCTGTGTACGTTGGAAGTTTATTAGGCTAAACAAGTTCAGAGGCCAAGTGTTTGTGGTTCGTTTGAGAGGTTACCAGTGGAGATGAGGACCAGCAAGAGCTTTCAGGGCTGGCACCTTTAGTGTAGGAGCAATTGCTGGACGTTCGTAATTTCGGTGTTGAGCTCTGACGTGAATTAGCGAAAGGAAGCGATGATACGTCTGGACCTTGAGTGTCTAAACAAGTTCAGAGCCCAAGTGTTTGTGGTTCGTTTGAGAGGGTTACCAGTGGGAGATGAGGACAACAAGAGCTTTCAGCGCTGGCACCTTTAGTGTAGGAGCAATCGCTGGACGTTCGCAATTTCGGTGTTGATTTTCGCCAGATTGAGCAGGAGAGGCTGTGTACGTTGGAAGTTTTAGTAGGCTAAACAAGTTGAGAGCCCAAGTGTTTGTGGTTCGTTTGAGAGGTTACCAGTGGGAGATGAGGACCAGCAAGAGCTTTCAGGGCTGGCACCTTTAGTGTAGGAGCAATCCCTGACGTTCGCAATTTCGGTGTTGAGCTCTGTCGTGAATTAGCGAAAGGAAGCGATGATACGTCTGGACATTTGAGTGTCTAAACAAGTTGAGAGCCCAAGTGTTTGTGGTTCGTTTGAGAGGTTACCAGTGGGAGATGAGGACCAGCAAGAGCTTTCAGGGCTGGCACCTTTAGTGTAGGAGCATCCCTGGACGTTCGCAATTTCGGTGTCGAGCTCTGACGTGAATTAGCGAAAGGAAGCGATGATACGTCTGGACCTTTGAGTGTCTAAACAAGTTCAGAGCCCAAGTGTTTGTGGTTCGTTTGAGAGGTTACCAGTGGGAGATGAGGACCAGCAACAGCTTTCAGCGCTGGCACCTTTAGTGTAGGAGCAATCGCTGGACGTTCGCAATTTCGGTGTTGAATTTTGGCCAGATTGAGCAGGAGAGGCTGTGTACGTTGGAAGTTTTAGTAGGCTAAACAAGTTCAGAGGCCAAGTGTTTGTGGTTCGTTTGAGAGGTTACCAGTGGGAGATGAGGACCAGCAAGAGCTTTCAGGGCTGGCACCTTTAGTGGAGGAGCAATCGCTGGACGTTCGCAATTTCGGTGTTGAGCTCTGTCCAGATTGAGCAGGAGAGGCTGTGTACGTTGGAAGTTTTAGTAGGCTAAACAAGTTGAGAGCCCAAGTGTTTGTGGCTCGTTTGAGAGGTTACCAGTGGGAGATGAGGACCAGCAAGAGCTTTCAGGGCTGGCACCTTTAGTGTAGGAGCAATCCCTGGACGTTCGCAATTTCGTGTTGAGCTCTGACGTGAATTAGAGAAAGGAAGCGATGATACGTCTGGACCTTTGAGTGTCTAAACAAGTTCAGAGCCCAAGTGTTTGTGGTTCGTTTGAGAGGTTACCAGTGGGAGATGAGGACCAGCAAGAGCTTTCAGGGCTGGCACCTTTAGTGTAGGAGCAATCGCTGGACGTTCGCAATTTCGGTGTTGAATTTTGGCCAGATTGAGGAGGAGAGGCTGTGTACGTTGGAAGTTTTAGTAGGCTAAACAAGTTGAGAGCCAAGTGTTTGTGGTTCCTTTGAGTGGTTACCAGTGGGAGATGAGGACCAGCAAGAGCTTTCAGGGCTGGCACCTTTAGTGTAGGAGCAATCGCTGGACGTTCGCAATTTCGTGTTGAGCTCTGGCCAGATTGAGCAGGAGAGGCTGTGTACGTTGAAGTTTTATTAGGCTAAACAAGTTCAGAGGCCAAGTGTTTGTGGTTCGTTTGAGAGGTTACCAGTGGGAGATGAGGACCAGCAAGAGCTTTCAGGGCTGGCACCTTTAGTGTAGGAGCAATTGCTGGACGTTCGTAATTTCGGTGTTGAGCCTCTGACGTGAATTAGCGAAAGGAAGCGATGATACGTCTGGACCTTGAGTGTCTAAACAAGTTCAGAGCCCAAGTGTTTGTGGTTCGTTTGAGAGGTTACCAGTGGGAGATGAGGACCAGCAAGAGCTTTCAGCGCTGGCACCTTTAGTGTAGGAGCAATCGCTGACGTTCGCAATTTCGGTGTTGAATTTCGCCAGATTGAGCAGGAGAGGCTGTGTACGTTGGAAGTTTTAGTAGGCTAAACAAGTTGAGAGCCAGTGTTTGTGGTTCGTTTGAGAGGTTACCAGTGGGAGATGAGGACCAGCAAGAGCTTTCAGGGCTGGCACCTTTAGTGTAGGAGCAATCCCCTGGACGTTCGCAATTTCGGTGTTGAGCTCTGTCGTGAATTAGCGAAAGGAGCGATGATACGTCTGGACATTTGAGTGTCTAAACAAGTTCAGAGGCCAAGTGTTTGTGGTTCGTTTGAGAGGTTACCAGTGGGAGATGAGGACAGCAAGAGCTTTCAGGGCTGGCACCTTTAGTGTAGGAGCAATCGCTGGACGTTCGCAATTTCGGTGTTGAATTTTGGCCAAAATTGAGCAGGAGAGGCTGTGTACGTTGGAAGTTTTAGTAGCCTAAACAAGTTCAGAGCCAAGTGTTTGTGGTTCGTTTTAGAGGTTACCAGTGGGAGATGAGGACCAGCAAGAGCTTTCAGGGCTGGCACCTTTAGTTGTAGGAGCAATTGGGACGTTCGCAATTTCGCTGTTGAGCTCTGACGTGAATTAGTGAAAGGAAGCGATGATACGTCTGGACCTTTGAGTGTCTAAACAAGTTGAGAGCCCAAGTGTTTGTGGTTTCGTTTGAGAGGTTCCCAGTGGGAGATGAGGACCAGCAAGAGCTTTCAGGGCTGGCACCTTTAGTGTAGGAGCAATCGCTGGACGTTCGCAATTTCGGTGTGAGCTCTGGCCAGATTGAGCAGGAGAGGTTGTGTACGTTGGAAAGTTTTAGTAGCCTAAACAAGTTCAGAGCCCAAGTGTTTGTGGTTCGTTGAGAGGTTTACCAGTGGGAGATGAGGACCAGCAAGAGCTTTCAGGGCTGGCACCTTTAGTGTAGGAGCAATCGCTGAACGTTCGCAATTTCGGCGTTGAGCTCTGACGTGAATTAGCGAAAGGAGGAGCGATGATACGTCTGAACCTTGAGTGTCTAAACAAGTTCAGAGCCCAAGTGTTTGTGGTTCGTTTGAGAGGTTACCAGTGGGAGATGAGGACCAGCAAGAGCTTTCAGGGCTGGCACTTTAGTGTAGGAGCAATCGCTGGACGTTCGCAATTTCGGCGTTGAGCTCTGACGTGAATTAGCGAAAGGAAGCGATGATACGTCTGGACCTTGAGTGTCTAAACAAGTTGAGAGCCCAAGTGTTTGCGGTTCGTTTTAGAGGTTACCAGTGGGAGATGAGGACCAGCAAGAGCTTTCAGGGCTGGCACCTTTAGTGTAGGAGCAACGCTGGACGTTCGCAATTTCGGTGTTGAGCTCTGGCCAGATTGATCAGGAGAGGCTGTGTACGTTGGAAGTTTTAGTAGGCTAAACAAGTTGAGAGCCCAAGTGTTTGTGGCTCGTTTGAGAGGTTACCAGTGGAGATGAGGACCAGCAAGAGCTTTCAGGGCTGGCACCTTTAGTGTAGGAGCAATCCCTGGACGTTCGCAATTTCGGTGTTGAGCTCTGACGTGAATTAGAGAAAGGAAGCGATGATACGTCTGGACCTTTGAGTGTCTAAACAAGTTCAGAGCCCAAGTGTTTGTGGTTCGTTTGAGAGGTTACCAGTGGGAGATGAGGACCAGCAAGAGCTTTTCAGGGCTGGCACCTTTAGTGTAGGAGCAATCGCTGGACGTTCGCAATTTCGGTGTTGAATTTTGGCCAGATTGAGCAGGAGAGGCTGTGTACGTTGGAAGTTTTAGTAGGCTAAACAAGTGAGAGCCAAGTGTTTGTGGTTCCTTTGAGAGGTTACCAGTGGGAGATGAGGACCAGCAAGAGCTTTCAGGGCTGCACCTTTAGTGTAGGAGCAATCGCTGGGACGTTCGCAATTTCGGTGTTGAGCTCTGGCCAGATTGAGCAGGAGAGGCTGTGTACGTTGGAAGTTTTAGTAGGCTAAACAAGTTCAGAGGCCAAGTGTTTGTGGTTCGTTTGAGAGGTTACCAGTGGGAGATGAGGACCAGCAAGAGCTTTCAGGGCTGGCACCTTTAGTGTAGGAGCAATTGCTGGACGTTCGTAATTTCGGTGTTGAGCTCTGACGTGAATTAGTGAAAGGAAGCGATGATACGTCTGGACCTTTTGAGTGTCTAAACAAGTTCAGAGCCCAAGTGTTTTGTGGTTCGTTTGAGAGGTTACAGTGGGAGATGAGGACCAGCAAGAGCTTTCAGGGCTGGCACCTTTAGTGTAGGAGCAATCGCTGGACGTTCGCAATTTCGGTGTGAATTTTCGCCAGATTGAGCAGGAGAGGCTGTGTACGTTGGAAGTTTTAGTAGGCTAACAAGTTGAGAGCCCAAGTGTTTGTGGTTCGTTTGAGAGGTTACCAGTGGGAGATGAGGACCAGCAAGAGCTTTCAGGGCTGGCACCTTTAGTGTAGGAGCAATCGCTGGACGTTCGCAATTTCGGTGTTGAGCTCTGACGTGAATTAGCGAAAGGAAGCGATGATACGTCTGGAGCTTTGAGTGTCTAAACAAGTTCAGAGCCCAAGTGTTTGTGGTTCGTTGAGAGGTTCCCAGTGGGAGATGAGGACCAGCAAGAGCTTTCAGGGCTGGCACCTTTAGTGTAGGAGCAATCGCTGGACGTTCGCAATTTCGGTGTTGAATTTTGGCCAGATTGAGCAGGAGAGGCTGTGTACGTTGGAAGTTTTAGTAGCCTAAACAAGTTCAGAGCCCAAGTGTTTGTGGTTCGTTTTAGAGGTTACCAGTGGGAGATGAGGACCAGCAAGAGCTTTCAGGGCTGGCACCTTTAGTGTAGGAGCAATTGCAGGACGTTCGCAATTTCGCTGTTGAGCTCTGACGTGAATTAGTGAAAGGAAGCGATGATACGTCTGGACCTTTGAGTGTCTAAACAAGTGAGAGCCCAAGTGTTTGTGGTTCGTTTGAGAGGTTCCCAGTGGGAGATGAGGACCAGCAAGAGCTTTCAGGGCTGGCACCTTTAGTGTAGGAGCAATCGCTGGACGTTCGCAATTTCGGTGTTGAGCTCTGGCCAGATTGAGCAGGAGAGGTTGTGTACGTTGGAAGTTTTAGTAGCCTAAACAAGTTCAGAAGGCCAAGTGTTTGTGGTTCGTTTGAGAGGTTACCAGTGGGAGATGAGGACCAGCAAGAGCTTTCAGGGCTGGCACCTTTAGTGTAGGAGCAATCGCTGGACGTTCGCAATTTCGGCGTTGAGCTCTGACGTGAATTAGCGAAAGGAAGCGATGATACGTCTGAACCTTGAGTGTCTAAACAAGTTCAGAGCCCAAGTGTTTGTGGTTCGTTTGAGAGGTTACCAGTGGGAGATGAGGACCAGCAAGAGCTTTCAGGGCTGGCACCTTTAGTGTAGGAGCAATCGCTGGACGTTCGCAATTTCGGCGTTGAGCTCTGACGTGAATTAGCGAAAGGAAGCGATGATACGTCTGGACCTGAGTGTCTAAACAAGTTGAGAGCCCAAGTGTTTGCGGTTCGTTTTAGAGGTTACCAGTGGGAGATGAGGACCAGCAAGAGCTTTCAGGGCTGGCACCTTTAGTGTAGGAGCAATCGCTGGACGTTCGCAATTCGGTGTTGAGCTCTGCCAGATTGAGCAGGAGAGCCTGTGTACGTTGGAAGTTTTAGTAGGCTAAACAAGTTGAGAGCCCAAGTGTTTGTGAGCTCGTTTGAGAGGTTACCAGTGGGAGATGAGGACCAGCAAGAGCTTTCAGGGCTGGCACCTTTAGTGTAGGAGCAATCCCTGGACGTTCGCAATTTCGGTGTTGAGCTCTGACGTGAATTAGAGAAAGGAAGCGATGATACGTCTGGACCTTTGAGTGTCTAAACAAGTTCAGAGCCCAAGTGTTTGTGGTTCGTTTGAGAGGTTACCAGTGGGAGATGAGGACCAGCAAGAGCTTTCAGGGCTGGCACTTTAGTGTAGGAGCAATCGCTGGACGTTCGCAATTTCGGTGTTGAATTTTGGCCAGATTGAGCAGAGAGGCTGTGTACGTTGGAAGTTTTAGTATGCTAAACAAGTTGAGAGCCCAAGTGTTTGTGGTTCCTTTGAGAGGTTACCAGTGGAGATGAGGACCAGCAAGAGCTTTCAGGGCTGGCACCTTTAGGTGTAGGAGCAATCGCTGGACGTTCGCAATTTCGGTGTTGAGCTCTGGCCAGATTGAAGCAGGAGAGGCTGTGTACGTTGAAGTTTTAGTAGGCTAAACAAGTTCAGAGGCCAAGTGTTTGTGGTTCGTTTGAGAGGTTACCAGTGGGAGATGAGGACCAGCAAGAGCTTTCAGGTCTGGCACCTTTAGTGTAGGAGCAATCGCTGGACGTTCGCAATTTCGGTGTTGAATTTTCGCCAGATTGAGCAGGAGAGGCTGTGTACGTTGAAGTTTTAGTAGGCTAAACAAGTTGAGAGCCCAAGTGTTTGTGGTTCGTTTGAGAGGTTACCAGTGGGAGATGAGGACCAGCAAGAGCTTTCAGGGCTGGCACCTTTAGTGTAGGAGCAATCGCTGGACGTTCGCAATTTCGGTGTTGAGCTCTGACGTGAATTAGCGAAAGGAAGCGATGATACGTCTGGAGCTTTGAGTGTCTAAACAAGTTCAGAGCCCAAGTGTTTGTGGTTCGTTTGAGAGGTTCCCAGTGGGAGATGAGGACCAGCAAGAGCTTTCAGGGCTGGCACCTTTAGTGTAGGAGCAATCGCTGGACGTTCGCAATTTCGGTGTTGAATTTTGGCCAGATTGAGCAGGAGAGGCTGTGTACGTTGGAAGTTTTAGTAGCCTAAACAAGTTCAGAGCCCAAGTGTTTGTGGTTCGTTTTAGAGGTTACCAGTGGGAGATGAGGACCAGCAAGAGCTTTCAGGGCTGGCACCTTTAGTGTAGGAGCAATTGCAGACGTTCGCAATTTCGCTGTTGAGCTCTGACGTGAATTAGCGAAAGGAAGCGATGATACGTCTGAACCTTGAGTGTCTAAACAAGTTCAGAGGCCAAGTGTTTGTGGTTCGTTTGAGAGGTTACCAGTGGAGATGAGGACCAGCAAGAGCTTTCAGGGCTGGCACCTTTAGTGTAGGAGCAATCGCTGGACGTTCGCAATTTCGGCGTTGAGCTCTGACGTGAATTAGCGAAAGGAAGCGATGATACGTCTGGACCTTGAGTGTCTAAACAAGTTCAGAGGCCAAGTGTTTGCGGTTCGTTTTAGAGGTTACCAGTGGGAGATGAGGACCAGCAAGAGCTTTCAGGGCTGGCACCTTTAGTGTAGAGCAATCGCTGGACGTTCGCAATTTCGGTGTTGAGCTCTGGCCAGATTGAGCAGGAGAGGCTGTGTACGTTGGAAGTTTAGTAGGCTAAACAAGTTGAGAGCCCAAGTGTTTGTGGCTCGTTTGAGAGGTTACCAGTGGGAGATGAGGACCAGCAAGAGCTTTCAGGGCTGGCACCTTTAGTGTAGGAGCAATCCTCGGACGTTCGCAATTTCGGTGTTGAGCTCTGACGTGAATTAGAGAAAGGAAGCGATGATACGTCTGGACCTTTGAGTGTCTAAACAAGTTCAGAGCCAAGTGTTTGTGGTTCGTTTGAGAGGTTACCAGTGGAGATGAGGACCAGCAAGAGCTTTCAGGGCTGGCACCTTTAGTGTAGGAGCAATCGCTGGACGTTCGCAATTTCGGTGTTGAATTTTGGCCAGATTGAGCAGGAGAGGCTGTGTACGTTGGAAGTTTTAGTAGGCTAAACAAGTTGAGAGCCCAAGTGTTTGTGGTTCCTTTGAGAGGTTACCAGTGGGAGATGAGGACCAGCAAGAGCTTTCAGGGCTGGCACCTTTAGTGTAGGAGCAATCGCTGGACGTTCGCAATTTCGGTGTTGAGCTCTGGCCAGATTGAGCAGGAGAGGCTGTGTACGTTGGAAGTTTTAGTAGGCTAAACAAGTGAGAGCCCAAGTGTTTGTGGTTCGTTTGAGAGGTTACCAGTGGGAGATGAGGACCAGCAAGAGCTTTCAGGGCTGGCACCTTTAGTGTAGGAGCAATCGCTGGACGTTCGCAATTTCGGCGTTGAGCTCTGACGTGAATTAGCGAAAGGAAGCGATGATACGTCTGGACCTTTGAGTGTCTAAACAAGTTCAGAGCCCAAGTGTTTGTGGTTCGTTTTAGAGGTTACCAGTGGGAGATGAGGACCAGCAAGAGCTTTCAGGGCTGGCACCTTTAGTGTAGGAGCAATCGCTGGACGTTCGCAATTTCGGTGTTGAGCTCTGGCCAGATTGAGCAGGAGAGCCTGTGTACGTTGGAAGTTTTAGTAGGCTAAACAAGTTGAGAGCCCAAGTGTTTGTGGCTCGTTTGAGAGGTTACAGTGGGAGATGAGGACCAGCAAGAGCTTTCAGGCTGGCACCTTT
The DNA here is from genome assembly GCF_030936135.1 of Gavia stellata. Classification (NCBI taxonomy): domain Eukaryota; kingdom Metazoa; phylum Chordata; class Aves; order Gaviiformes; family Gaviidae; genus Gavia; species Gavia stellata. Next base: position 51,235 of record NW_026777065.1, read on the forward strand.
AGTGTAGGAGCAATCCCTGGACGTTCGCAATTTCGGTGTTGAGCTCTGACGTGAATTAGAGAAAGGAAGCGATGATACGTCTGGACCTTTGAGTGTCTAAACAAGTTCAGAGCCCAAGTGTTTGTGGTTCGTTTGAGAGTTTACCAGTGGAGATGAGGACCAGCAAGAGCTTTCAGGGCTGGCACCTTTAGTGTAGGAGCAATCGCTGGACGTTCGCAATGTCGGTGTTGAATTTTGGCCAGATTGAGCAGGAGAGGCTGTGTACGTTGGAAGTTTTAGTAGGCTAAACAAGTTGAGAGCCCAAGTGTTTGTGGTTCCTTTGAGAGGTTACCAGTGGAGATGAGGACCAGCAAGAGCTTTCAGGGCTGGCACCTTTAGTGTAGGAGCAATCGCTGGACGTTCGCAATTTCGGTGTTGAGCTCTGGCCAGATTGAGCAGGAGAGGCTGTGTACGTTGGAAGTTTTAGTAGGCTAACAAGTTCAGAGGCCAAGTGTTTGTGGTTCGTTTGAGAGGTTACCAGTGGGAGATGAGGACCAGCAAGAGCTTTCAGGTCTGGCACCTTTAGTGTAGGAGCAATCGCTGGACGTTCGCAATTTCGGTGTTGATTTTCGCCAGATTGAGCAGGAGAGGCTGTGTACGTTGGAAGTTTTAGTAGGCTAAACAAGTTGAGAGCCCAAGTGTTTGTGGTTCGTTTGAGAGGTTACCAGTGGGAGATGAGGACCAGCAAGAGCTTTCAGGGCTGGCACCTTAGTGTAGGAGCAATCGCTGGACGTTCGCAATTTCGGTGTTGAGCTCTGACGTGAATTAGCGAAAGGAAGCGATGATACGTCTGGAGCTTTGAGTGTCTAAACAAGTTCAGAGCCCAAGTGTTTGTGGTTCGTTTGAGAGGTTCCCAGTGGGAGATGAGGACCAGCAAGAGCTTTCAGGGCTGGCACCTTTAGTGTAGGAGCAATCGCTGGACGTTCGCAATTTCGGTGTTGAATTTTGGCCAGATTGAGCAGGAGAGGCTGTGTACGTTGGAAGTTTAGTAGCCTAAACAAGTTCAGAGCCCAAGTGTTTGTGGTTCGTTTGAGAGGTTACCAGTGGGAGATGAGGACCAGCAAGAGCTTTCAGGGCTGGCACCTTTAGTGTAGGAGCAATTGCAGGACGTTCGCAATTTCGCTGTTGAGCTCTGACGTGAATTAGTGAAAGGAAGCGATGATACGTCTGGACCTTTGAGTGTCTAAACAAGTTGAGAGCCCAAGTGTTTGTGGTTCGTTTGAGAGGTTCCCAGTGGGAGATGAGGACCAGCAAGAGCTTTCAGGGCTGGCACCTTTAGTGTAGGAGCAATCGCTGGACGTTCGCAATTTCGGTGTTGAGCTCTGGCCAGATTGAGCAGGAGAGGTTGTGTACGTTGGAAGTTTTAGTAGCCTAAACAAGTTCAGAGCCCAGTGTTTGTGGTTCGTTTGAGAGGTTACCAGTGGGAGATGAGGACCAGCAAGAGCTTTCAGGGCTGGCACCTTTAGTGTAGGAGCAATCGCTGGACGTTCGCATTTCGGCGTTGAGCTCTGACGTGAATTAGCGAAAGGAAGCGATGATACGTCTGAACCTTGAGTGTCTAAACAAGTTCAGAGGCCAAGTGTTTGTGGTTCGTTTGAGAGGTTACCAGTGGGAGATGAGGACCAGCAAGAGCTTTCAGGGCTGGCACCTTTAGTGTAGGAGCAATCGCTGGACGTTCGCAATTTCGGCGTTGAGCTCTGACGTGAATTAGCGAAAGGAAGCGATGATACGTCTGGACCTTGAGTGTCTAAACAAGTTCAGAGGCCAAGTGTTTGCGGTTCGTTTTAGAGGTTACCAGTGGGAGATGAGGACCAGCAAGAGCTTTCAGGGCTGGCACCTTTAGTGTAGGAGCAATCGCTGGACGTCGCAATTTCGGTGTTGAGCTCTGGCCAGATTGAGCAGGAGAGGCTGTGTACGTTGGAAGTTTTAGTAGGCTAAACAAGTTGAGAGCCCAAGTGTTTGTGGTTCGTTTGAGAGGTTACCAGTGGGAGATGAGGACCAGCAAGAGCTTTCAGGGCTGGCACCTTTAGTGTAGGAGCAATCCCTGGACGTTCGCAATTTCGGTGTGAGCTCTGACGTGAATTAGAGAAAGGAAGCGATGATACGTCTGGACCTTTGAGTGTCTAAACAAGTTCAGAGCCCAAGTGTTTGTGGTTCGTTTGAGAGGTTACCAGTGGGAGATGAGGACCAGCAAGAGCTTTCAGGGCTGGCACCTTTAGTGTAGGAGCAATCGCTGGACGTTCGCAATTTCGGTGTTGAATTTTGGCCAGATTGAGCAGGAGAGGCTGTGTACGTTGGAAGTTTAGTAGGCTAAACAAGTTGAGAGCCCAAGTGTTGTGGTTCCTTTGAGAGGTTACCATGGGAGATGAGGACCAGCAAGAGCTTTCAGGGCTGGCACCTTTAGTGTAGGAGCAATCGCTGGACGTTCGCAATTTCGGTGTTGAGCTCTGGCCAGATTGAGCAGGAGAGGCTGTGTACGTTGGAAGTTTTAGTAGGCTAAACAAGTTGAGAGCCCAAGTGTTTGTGGTTCGTTTGAGAGGTTACCAGTGGGAGATGAGGACCAGCAAGAGCTTTCAGGGCTGGCACCTTTAGTGTAGGAGCAATCGCTGGACGTTCGCAATTTCGGCGTTGAGCTCTGACGTGAATTAGCGAAAGGAAGCGATGATACGTCTGGACCTTTGAGTGTCTAAACAAGTTCAGAGCCCAAGTGTTTGTGGTTCGTTTGAGAGGTTACCAGTGGGAGATGAGGACCAGCAAGAGCTTTCAGGGCTGGCACCTTTAGTGTAGGAGCAATCGCTGAACGTTCGCAATTTCGGTGTTGAATTTTCGCCAGATTGAGCAGGAGAGGCTGTGTACGTTGGAAGTTTTAGTAGGCTAAACAAGTTGAGAGCCCAAGTGTTTGTGGTTCGTTTGAGAGGTTACCAGTGGGAGATGAGGACCGCAAGAGCTTTCAGGGCTGGCACCTTTAGTGTAGGAGCAATCGCTGGACGTTCGCAATTTCGGTGTCGAGCTCTGACGTGAATGAGCGAAAGGAAGCGATGATACGTCTGGACCTTTGAGTGTCTAAACAAGTTCAGAGCCAAGTGTTTGTGGTTCGTTTGAGAGGTTACCAGTGGGAGATGAGGACCAGCAACAGCTTTCAGCGCTGGCACCTTTAGTGTAGGAGCAATCGCTGGACGTTCGCAATTTCGGTGTTGAATTTTGGCCAGATTGAGCAGAGAGGCTGTGTACGTTGGAAGTTTTAGTAGGCTAAACAAGTTCAGAGGCCAAGTGTTTGTGGTTCGTTTGAGAGGTTACCAGTGGGAGATGAGGACCAGCAAGAGCTTTCAGGGCTGGCACCTTTAGTGGAGGAGCAATCGCTGGACGTTCGCAATTTCGGTGTTGAGCTCTGTCCAGATTGAGCAGGAGAGGCTGTGTACGTTGGAAGTTTTAGTAGGCTAAACAAGTTGAGAGCCCAAGTGTTTGTGGCTCGTTTGAGAGGTTACCAGTGGGAGATGAGGACCAGCAAGAGCTTTCAGGGCTGGCACCTTTAGTGTAGGAGCAATCCCTGGACGTTCGCAATTTCGGTGTTGAGCTCTGTCGTGAATTAGAGAAAGGAAGCGATGATACGTCTGGACCTTTGAGTGTCTAAACAAGTTCAGAGCCCAAGTGTTTGTGTTCGTTTGAGAGGTTACCAGTGGGAGATGAGGACCAGCAAGAGCTTTCAGGGCTGGCACCTTTAGTGTAAGGAGCAATCGCTGGACGTTCGCAATTTCGGTGTTGAATTTTGGCCAGATTGAGGAGGAGAGGCTGTGTACGTTGGAAGTTTTAGTAGGCTAAACAAGTTGAGAGCCCAAGTGTTTGTGGTTCCTTTGAGAGGTTACCAGTGGGAGATGAGGACCAGCAAGAGCTTTCAGGGCTGGCACCTTTAGTGTAGGAGCAATCGCTGGACGTTCGCAATTTTGGTGTTGAGCTCTGGCCAGATTGAGCAGGAGAGGCTGTGTACGTTGGAAGTTTTAGTAGCCTAAACAAGTTCAGAGCCAAGTGTTTGTGGTTCGTTTGAGAGGTTACCAGTGGGAGATGAGGACAGCAAGAGCTTTCAGGGCTGGCACCTTTAGTGTAGGAGCAATTGCTGGACGTTCGTAATTTCGGTGTTGAGCTCTGACGTGAATTAGCGAAAGGAAGCGATGATACGTCTGGACCTTGAGTGTCTAAACAAGTTCAGAGCCAAGTGTTTGTGGTTCGTTTGAGAGGTTACCAGTGGGAGATGAGGACCAGCAAGAGCTTTCAGCGCTGGCACCTTTAGTGTAGGAGCAATCGCTGGACGTTCGCAATTTCGGTGTTGAATTTTCGCCAGATTGAGCAGGAGAGGCTGTGTACGTTGGAAGTTTTAGTAGGCTAAACAAGTTGAGAGCCCAAGTGTTTGTGGTTCGTTTGAGAGGTTACCAGTGGGAGATGAGGACCAGCAAGAGCTTTCAGGGCTGGCACCTTTAGTGTAGGAGCAATCGCTGGTCGTTCGCAATTTCGGTGTTGAGCTCTGTCGTGAATTAGCGAAAGGAAGCGATGATACGTCTGGACATTTGAGTGTCTAAACAAGTTCAGAGGCCAAGTGTTTGTGGTTCGTTTGAGAGGTTACCAGTGGGAGATGAGGACCAGCAAGAGCTTTCAGGGCTGGCACCTTTAGTGTAGGAGCAATCGCTGGACGTTCGCAATTTCGGTGTTGAATTTTGGCCAGATTGAGCAGGAGAGGCTGTGTACGTTGGAAGTTTTAGTAGCCTAAACAAGTTCAGAGCCAAGTGTTTGTGGTTCGTTTTAGAGGTTACCAGTGGGAGATGAGGACCAGCAGAGCTTTCAGGGCTGGCACCTTTAGTGTAGGAGCAATTGCAGGACGTTCGCAATTTCGCTGTTGAGCTCTGACGTGAATTAGTGAAAGGAAGCGATGATACGTATGGACCTTTGAGTGTCTAAACAAGTTCAGAGCCCAAGTGTTTGTGGTTCGTTTGAGAGGTTACCAGTGGGAGATGAGGACCCATCAAGAGCTTTCAGGGCTGGCACCTTTAGTGTAGGAGCAATCGCTGAACGTTCGCAATTTCGGTGTTGAATTTTCGCCAGATTGAGCAGGAGAGGCTGTGTACGTTGGAAGTTTTAGTAGGCTAAACAAGTTGAGAGCCCAAGTGTTTGTGGTTCGTTTGAGAGGTTACCAGTGGGAGATGAGGACCAGCAAGAGCTTTCAGGGCTGGCACCTTTAGTGTAGGAGCAATCGCTGACGTTCGCACTTTCACGAGTGTC
>NW_026777066.1:0-39588 GCF_030936135.1 Gavia stellata
TCCAGTGGGAGATGAGGACCAGCAAGAGCTTTCAGGGCTGGCACCTTTAGTGTAGGAGCAATCGCTGGGCGTTCGAATTTCGTTGGTAAATTTTGGGCAGATTGAGCAGGAGAGGCTGTGTACGTTGGAAGTTTTAGTAGGCTAAACAAGTTCAGAGGCCAAGTGTTTGTGGTTCGTTTGAGAGGTTACCAGTGGGTGATGAGGACCAGCAAGAGCTTTCAGGGCTGGCACCTTTAGTGTAGGAGCAATCGCTGGACGTTCGAATTTCGTTGGCAAATTTTGGGCAGATTGAGCAGGAGAGGGAGTGTACGTTGGAAGTTTTAGTAGGCTAAACAAGTTCAGAGGCCAAGTGTTTGTGGTTCGTTTGAGAGGTTACCAGTGGGAGATGAGGACCAGCAAGAGCTTTCAGGGCTGGCACCTTTAGTGTAGGAGCAGTCGCTGGACGTTCGCAATTTCGGTGTTGAGCTCTGGCCAGATTGAGCAGGAGAGGCTGTGTACGTTGGAAGTTTTAGTAGGCTAAACAAGTTCAGAGGCCAAGTGTTTGTGGTTCGTTTGAGAGGTTACCAGTGGGAGATGAGGACCAGCAAGAGCTTTCAGGGCTGGCACCTTTAGTGTAGGAGCAATCGCTTGACGTTCACAATTTCGGTGTTGAGCTCTGGCCAGATTGAGCAGGAGAGGCTGTGTATGTTGGAAGTTTTAGTAGGCTAAACAAGTTCAGAGCCCACGTGTTTGTGGTTCGTTTGAGAGGTTACCAGTGGGAGATGAGGACCAGCAAGAGCTTTCAGGGCTGGCACCTTTAGTGTAGGAGCAATCGCTGGACGTTCGCAATTTCGGTGTTGAGCTCTGGCCAGATTGAGCAGGAGAGGCTGTGTACGTTGGAAGTTTTAGTAGGCTAAACAAGTTCAGAGGCCAAGTGTTTATGGTTCATTTTAGAGGTTACCAGTGGGAGATGAGGACCAGCAAGAGCTTTCAGGGCTGGCACCTTTAGTGTAGGAGCAATCGCTGGACGTTCGCAAGTTTGTTGGTAATTTTTGGGCAGATTGAGCAGGAGAGGCTGTGTATGTTGGAAGTTTTAGTAGGCTAAACAAGTTCAGAGCCCAAGTGTTTGCGGTTCGTTTGAGAGGTTACCAGTGGGAGATGAGGACCAGCAAGAGCTTTCAGGGCTGGCACCTTTAGTGTAGGAGCAATCGCTGGACGTTCGCAATTTCGCTGTTGAGCTCTGGCCAGATTGAGCAGGAGAGGCTGTGTACATTGGAAGTTTTAGTAGGCTAAACAAGTTCAGAGGCCAAGTGTTTGTGGCTCATTTTAGAGGTTACCAGTGGGAGATGAGGACCAGCAAGAGCTTTCAGGGCTGGCACCTTTAGTGTAGGAGCAATCGCTGGACGTTCGCAATTTCGGTGTTGAGCTCTGGCCAGATTGAGCAGGAGAGGCTGTGTACGTTGGAAGTTTTAGTAGGCTAAACAAGTTCAGAGGCCAAGTGTTTGTGGTTCGTTTGAGAGGTTACCAGTGGGAGATGAGGACCAGCAAGAGCTTTCAGGGCTGGCACCTTTAGTGTAGGAGCAATCGCTGGACGTTCGCAATTTCGGTGTTGAGCTCTGGCCAGATTGAGCAGGAGAGGCTGTGTACGTTGGAAGTTTTAGTAGGCTAAACAAGTTCAGAGGGCAAGTGTTTGTGGTTCGTTTGAGAGGTTACCAGTGGGAGATGAGGACCAGCAAGAGCTTTCAGGGCTGGCACCTTTAGTGTAGGAGCAATCGCTGGACGTTCGCAATTTCGGTGTTGAGCTCTGGCCAGATTGAGCAGGAGAGGCTGTGTACGTTGGAAGTTTTAGTAGGCTAAACAAGTTCAGAGGCCAAGTGTTTGTGGTTCGTTTGAGAGGTTACCAGTGGGAGATGAGGACCAGCAAGAGCTTTCAGGGCTGGCACCTTTAGTGTAGGAGCAATCGCTGGACGTTCGCAATTTCGGTGTTGAGCTCTGGCCAGATTGAGCAGGAGAGGCTGTGTATGTTGGAAGTTTTAGTAGGCTAAACAAGTTCAGAGGCCAAGTGTTTGTGGTTCGTTTGAGAGGTTACCAGTGGGAGATGAGGACCAGCAAGAGCTTTCAGGGCTGGCACCTTTAGTGTAGGAGCAATCGCTGGACGTTCGCAATTTCGGTGTTGAGCTCTGGCCAGATTGAGCAGGAGAGGCTGTGTACGTTGGAAGTTTTAGTAGGCTAAACAAGTTCAGAGCCCAAGTGTTTGTGGCTCATTTTAGAGGTTACCAGTGGGAGATGAGGACCAGCAAGAGCTTTCAGGGCTGGCACCTTTAGTGTAGGAGCAATCGCTGGACGTTCGCAATTTCGTTGGTAATTTTTGGGCAGATTGAGCAGGAGAGGCTGTGTACGTTGGAAGTTTTAGTAGGCTAAACAAGTTCAGAGGCCAAGTGTTTGTGGTTCGTTTGAGAGGTTACCAGTGGGAGATGAGGACCAGCAAGAGCTTTCAGGGCTGGCACCTTTAGTGTAGGAGCAATCGCTGGACGTTCGCAATTTCGGTGTTGAGCTCTGGCCAGATTGAGCAGGAGAGGCTGTGTACGTTGGAAGTTTTAGTAGCCTAAGCAAGTTCAGAGGCCAAGTGTTTGTGGTTCGTTTGAGAGGTTACCAGTGGCAGATGAGGACCAGCAAGAGCTTTCAGGGCTGGCACCTTTAGTGTAGGAGCAATCGCTGGGCGTTCGCAATTTCGGTGTTGAGCTCTGGCCAGATTGAGCAGGAGAGGCTGTGTATGTTGGAAGTTTTAGTAGGCTAAACAAGTTCAGAGGCCAAGTGTTTGTGGTTCGTTTGAGAGGTTACCAGTGGGAGATGAGGACCAGCAAGAGCTTTCAGGGCTGGCACCTTTAGTGTAGGAGCAATCGCTGGACGTTCGCAATTTCGGTGTTGAGCTCTGGCCAGATTGAGCAGGAGAGGCTGTGTATGTTGGAAGTTTTAGTAGGCTAAACAAGTTCAGAGGCCAAGTGTTTGTGGTTCGTTTGAGAGGTTACCAGTGGCAGATGAGGACCAGCAAGAGCTTTCAGGGCTGGCACCTTTAGTGTAGGAGCAATCGCTGGACGTTCGCAAGTTTGTTGGTAATTTTTGGGCAGATTGAGCAGGAGAGGCTGTGTATGTTGGAAGTTTTAGTAGGCTAAACAAGTTCAGAGGCCAAGTGTTTGCGGTTCGTTTGAGAGGTTACCAGTGGGAGATGAGGACCAGCAAGAGCTTTCAGGGCTGGCACCTTTAGTGTAGGAGCAATCACTGGACGTTCGCAATTTCGGTGTTGAGCTCTGGCCAGATTGAGCAGGAGAGGCTGTGTACATTGGAAGTTTTAGTAGGCTAAACAAGTTCAGAGGCCAAGTGTTTGTGGCTCATTTTAGAGGTTACCAGTGGGAGATGAGGACCAGCAAGAGCTTTCAGGGCTGGCACCTTTAGTGTAGGAGCAATCGCTGGACGTTCGCAATTTCGTTGGTAATTTTTGGGCAGATTGAGCAGGAGAGGCTGTGTACGTTGGAAGTTTTAGTAGGCTAAACAAGTTCAGAGGCCAAGTGTTTGTGGTTCGTTTGAGAGGTTACCAGTGGGAGATGAGGACCAGCAAGAGCTTTCAGGGCTGGCACCTTTAGTGTAGGAGCAATCGCTGGACGTTCGCAATTTCGGTGTTGAGCTCTGGCCAGATTGAGCAGGAGAGGCTGTGTACGTTGGAAGTTTTAGTAGGCTAAACAAGTTCAGAGGCCAAGTGTTTATGGTTCATTTTAGAGGTTACCAGTGGGAGATGAGGACCAGCAAGAGCTTTCAGGGCTGGCACCTTTAGTGTAGGAGCAATCGCTGGACGTTCGCAAGTTTGTTGGTAATTTTTGGGCAGATTGAGAAGGAGAGGCTGTGTATGTTGGAAGTTTTAGTAGGCTAAACAAGTTCAGAGCCCAAGTGTTTGCGGTTCGTTTGAGAGGTTACCAGTGGGAGATGAGGACCAGGAAGAGCTTTCAGGGCTGGCACCTTTAGTGTAGGAGCAATCGCTGGACGTTCGCAATTTCGGTGTTGAGCTCTGGCCAGATTGAGCAGGAGAGGCTGTGTACATTGGAAGTTTTAGTAGGCTAAACAAGTTCAGAGGCCAAGTGTTTGTGGCTCATTTTAGAGGTTACCAGTGGGAGATGAGGACCAGCAAGAGCTTTCAGGGCTGGCACCTTTAGTGTAGGAGCAATCGCTGGACGTTCGCAATTTCGGTGTTGAGCTCTGGCCAGATTGAGCAGGAGAGGCTGTGTACGTTGGAAGTTTTAGTAGGCTAAACAAGTTCAGAGGCCAAGTGTTTGTGGTTCGTTTGAGAGGTTACCAGTGGGAGATGAGGACCAGCAAGAGCTTTCAGGGCTGGCACCTTTAGTGTAGGAGCAATCGCTGGACGTTCGCAATTTCGGTGTTGAGCTCTGGCCAGATTGAGCAGGAGAGGCTGTGTACGTTGGAAGTTTTAGTAGGCTAAACAAGTTCAGAGGGCAAGTGTTTGTGGTTCGTTTGAGAGGTTACCAGTGGGAGATGAGGACCAGCAAGAGCTTTCAGGGCTGGCACCTTTAGTGTAGGAGCAATCGCTGGACGTTCGCAATTTCGGTGTTGAGCTCTGGCCAGATTGAGCAGGAGAGGCTGTGTACGTTGGAAGTTTTAGTAGGCTAAACAAGTTCAGAGGCCAAGTGTTTGTGGTTCGTTTGAGAGGTTACCAGTGGGAGATGAGGACCAGCAAGAGCTTTCAGGGCTGGCACCTTTAGTGTAGGAGCAATCGCTGGACGTTCGCAATTTCGGTGTTGAGCTCTGGCCAGATTGAGCAGGAGAGGCTGTGTATGTTGGAAGTTTTAGTAGGCTAAACAAGTTCAGAGGCCAAGTGTTTGTGGTTCGTTTGAGAGGTTACCAGTGGGAGATGAGGACCAGCAAGAGCTTTCAGGGCTGGCACCTTTAGTGTAGGAGCAATCGCTGGACGTTCGCAATTTCGGTGTTGAGCTCTGGCCAGATTGAGCAGGAGAGGCTGTGTACGTTGGAAGTTTTAGTAGGCTAAACAAGTTCAGAGCCCAAGTGTTTGTGGCTCATTTTAGAGGTTACCAGTGGGAGATGAGGACCAGCAAGAGCTTTCAGGGCTGGCACCTTTAGTGTAGGAGCAATCGCTGGACGTTCGCAATTTCGTTGGTAATTTTTGGGCAGATTGAGCAGGAGAGGCTGTGTACGTTGGAAGTTTTAGTAGGCTAAACAAGTTCAGAGGCCAAGTGTTTGTGGTTCGTTTGAGAGGTTACCAGTGGGAGATGAGGACCAGCAAGAGCTTTCAGGGCTGGCACCTTTAGTGTAGGAGCAATCGCTGGACGTTCGCAATTTCGGTGTTGAGCTCTGGCCAGATTGAGCAGGAGAGGCTGTGTACGTTGGAAGTTTTAGTAGCCTAAGCAAGTTCAGAGGCCAAGTGTTTGTGGTTCGTTTGAGAGGTTACCAGTGGCAGATGAGGACCAGCAAGAGCTTTCAGGGCTGGCACCTTTAGTGTAGGAGCAATCGCTGGGCGTTCGCAATTTCGGTGTTGAGCTCTGGCCAGATTGAGCAGGAGAGGCTGTGTATGTTGGAAGTTTTAGTAGGCTAAACAAGTTCAGAGGCCAAGTGTTTGTGGTTCGTTTGAGAGGTTACCAGTGGGAGATGAGGACCAGCAAGAGCTTTCAGGGCTGGCACCTTTAGTGTAGGAGCAATCGCTGGACGTTCGCAATTTCGGTGTTGAGCTCTGGCCAGATTGAGCAGGAGAGGCTGTGTATGTTGGAAGTTTTAGTAGGCTAAACAAGTTCAGAGGCCAAGTGTTTGTGGTTCGTTTGAGAGGTTACCAGTGGCAGATGAGGACCAGCAAGAGCTTTCAGGGCTGGCACCTTTAGTGTAGGAGCAATCGCTGGACGTTCGCAAGTTTGTTGGTAATTTTGGGCAGATTGAGCAGGAGAGGCTGTGTATGTTGGAAGTTTTAGTAGGCTAAACAAGTTCAGAGGCCAAGTGTTTGCGGTTCGTTTGAGAGGTTACCAGTGGGAGATGAGGACCAGCAAGAGCTTTCAGGGCTGGCACCTTTAGTGTAGGAGCAATCGCTGGACGTTCGCAATTTCGGTGTTGAGCTCTGGCCAGATTGAGCAGGAGAGGCTGTGTACATTGGAAGTTTTAGTAGGCTAAACAAGTTCAGAGGCCAAGTGTTTGTGGCTCATTTTAGAGGTTACCAGTGGGAGATGAGGACCAGCAAGAGCTTTCAGGGCTGGCACCTTTAGTGTAGGAGCAATCGCTGGACGTTCGCAATTTCGTTGGTAATTTTTGGGCAGATTGAGCAGGAGAGGCTGTGTACGTTGGAAGTTTTAGTAGGCTAAACAAGTTCAGAGGCCAAGTGTTTGTGGTTCGTTTGAGAGGTTACCAGTGGGAGATGAGGACCAGCAAGAGCTTTCAGGGCTGGCACCTTTAGTGTAGGAGCAATCGCTGGACGTTCGCAATTTCGGTGTTGAGCTCTGGCCAGATTGAGCAGGAGAGGCTGTGTACGTTGGAAGTTTTAGTAGCCTAAGCAAGTTCAGAGGCCAAGTGTTTGTGGTTCGTTTGAGAGGTTACCAGTGGCAGATGAGGACCAGCAAGAGCTTTCAGGGCTGGCACCTTTAGTGTAGGAGCAATCGCTGGGCGTTCGCAATTTCGGTGTTGAGCTCTGGCCAGATTGAGCAGGAGAGGCTGTGTATGTTGGAAGTTTTAGTAGGCTAAACAAGTTCAGAGGCCAAGTGTTTGTGGTTCGTTTGAGAGGTTACCAGTGGGAGATGAGGACCAGCAAGAGCTTTCAGGGCTGGCACCTTTAGTGTAGGAGCAATCGCTGGACGTTCGCAATTTCGGTGTTGAGCTCTGGCCAGATTGAGCAGGAGAGGCTGTGTATGTTGGAAGTTTTAGTAGGCTAAACAAGTTCAGAGGCCAAGTGTTTGTGGTTCGTTTGAGAGGTTACCAGTGGCAGATGAGGACCAGCAAGAGCTTTCAGGGCTGGCACCTTTAGTGTAGGAGCAATCGCTGGACGTTCGCAAGTTTGTTGGTAATTTTTGGGCAGATTGAGCAGGAGAGGCTGTGTATGTTGGAAGTTTTAGTAGGCTAAACAAGTTCAGAGGCCAAGTGTTTGCGGTTCGTTTGAGAGGTTACCAGTGGGAGATGAGGACCAGCAAGAGCTTTCAGGGCTGGCACCTTTAGTGTAGGAGCAATCGCTGGACGTTCGCAATTTCGGTGTTGAGCTCTGGCCAGATTGAGCAGGAGAGGCTGTGTACATTGGAAGTTTTAGTAGGCTAAACAAGTTCAGAGGCCAAGTGTTTGTGGCTCATTTTAGAGGTTACCAGTGGGAGATGAGGACCAGCAAGAGCTTTCAGGGCTGGCACCTTTAGTGTAGGAGCAATCGCTGGACGTTCGCAATTTCGGTGTTGAGCTCTGGCCAGATTGAGCAGGAGAGGCTGTGTACGTTGGAAGTTTTAGTAGGCTAAACAAGTTCAGAGCCCAAGTGTTTGTGGTTCGTTTGAGAGGTTACCAGTGGGAGATGAGGACCAGCAAGAGCTTTCAGGGCTGGCACCTTTAGTGTAGGAGCAATCGCTGGGCGTTCGCAATTTCGGTGTTGAGCTCTGCCCAGATTGAGCAGGAGAGGCTGTGTATGTTGGAAGTTTTAGTAGGCTAAACAAGTTCAGAGGCCAAGTGTTTGTGGTTCGTTTGAGAGGTTACCAGTGGGAGATGAGGACCAGCAAGAGCTTTCAGGGCTGGCACCTTTAGTGTAGGAGCAATCGCTGGGCGTTCGAATTTCGTTGGTAAATTTTGGGCAGATTGAGCAGGAGAGGCTGTGTACGTTGGAAGTTTTAGTAGGCTAAACAAGTTCAGAGGCCAAGTGTTTGTGGTTCGTTTGAGAGGTTACCAGTGGGTGATGAGGACCAGCAAGAGCTTTCAGGGCTGGCACCTTTAGTGTAGGAGCAATCGCTGGACGTTCGAATTTCGTTGGCAAATTTTGGGCAGATTGAGCAGGAGAGGCTGTGTACGTTGGAAGTTTTAGTAGGCTAAACAAGTTCAGAGGGCAAGTGTTTGTGGTTCGTTTGAGAGGTTACCAGTGGGAGATGAGGACCAGCAAGAGCTTTCAGGGCTGGCACCTTTAGTGTAGGAGCAGTCGCTGGACGTTCGCAATTTCGGTGTTGAGCTCTGGCCAGATTGAGCAGGAGAGGCTGTGTACGTTGGAAGTTTTAGTAGGCTAAACAAGTTCAGAGGCCAAGTGTTTGTGGTTCGTTTGAGAGGTTACCAGTGGGAGATGAGGAGCAGCAAGAGCTTTCAGGGCTGGCACCTTTAGTGTAGGAGCAATCGCTGGACGTTCGCAATTTCGCTGTTGAGCTCTGGCCAGATTGAGCAGGAGAGGCTGTGTACGTTGGAAGTTTTAGTAGGCTAAACAAGTTCAGAGGCCAAGTGTTTGTGGTTCGTTTGAGAGGTTACCAGTGGGAGATGAGGACCAGCAAGAGCTTTCAGGGCTGGCACCTTTAGTGTAGGAGCAATCGCTTGACGTTCACAATTTCGGTGTTTAGCTCTGGCCAGATTGAGCAGGAGAGGCTGTGTATGTTGGAAGTTTTAGTAGGCTAAACAAGTTCAGAGGGCAAGTGTTTGTGGTTCGTTTGAGAGGTTACCAGTGGGAGATGAGGACCAGCAAGAGCTTTCAGGGCTGGCACCTTTAGTGTAGGAGCAATCGCTGGACGTTCGCAATTTCGGTGTTGAGCTCTGGCCAGATTGAGCAGGAGAGGCTGTGTACGTTGGAAGTTTTAGTAGGCTAAACAAGTTCAGAGGCCAAGTGTTTATGGTTCATTTTAGAGGTTACCAGTGGGAGATGAGGACCAGCAAGAGCTTTCAGGGCTGGCACCTTTAGTGTAGGAGCAATCGCTGGACGTTCGCAACTTTGTTGGTAATTTTTGGGCAGATTGAGCAGGAGAGGCTGTGTATGTTGGAAGTTTTAGTAGGCTAAACAAGTTCAGAGGCCAAGTGTTTGCGGTTCGTTTGAGAGGTTACCAGTGGGAGATGAGGACCAGCAAGAGCTTTCAGGGCTGGCACCTTTAGTGTAGGAGCAATCGCTGGACGTTCGCAATTTCGGTGTTGAGCTCTGGCCAGATTGAGCAGGAGAGGCTGTGTACATTGGAAGTTTTAGTAGGCTAAACAAGTTCAGAGGCCAAGTGTTTGTGGCTCATTTTAGAGGTTACCAGTGGGAGATGAGGACCAGCAAGAGCTTTCAGGGCTGGCACCTTTAGTGTAGGAGCAATCGCTGGACGTTCGCAATTTCGGTGTTGAGCTCTGGCCAGATTGAGCAGGAGAGGCTGTGTACGTTGGAAGTTTTAGTAGGCTAAACAAGTTCAGAGCCCAAGTGTTTGTGGTTCGTTTGAGAGGTTACCAGTGGGAGATGAGGACCAGCAAGAGCTTTCAGGGCTGGCACCTTTAGTGTAGGAGCAATCGCTGGGCGTTCGCAATTTCGGTGTTGAGCTCTGGCCAGATTGAGCAGGAGAGGCTGTGTATGTTGGAAGTTTTAGTAGGCTAAACAAGTTCAGAGGCCAAGTGTTTGTGGTTCGTTTGAGAGGTTACCAGTGGGAGATGAGGACCAGCAAGAGCTTTCAGGGCTGGCACCTTTAGTGTAGGAGCAATCGCTGGGCGTTCGAATTTCGTTGGTAAATTTTGGGCAGATTGAGCAGGAGAGGCTGTGTACGTTGGAAGTTTTAGTAGGCTAAACAAGTTCAGAGGCCAAGTGTTTGTGGTTCGTTTGAGAGGTTACCAGTGGGTGATGAGGACCAGCAAGAGCTTTCAGGGCTGGCACCTTTAGTGTAGGAGCAATCGCTGGACGTTCGAATTTCGTTGGCAAATTTTGGGCAGATTGAGCAGGAGAGGCTGTGTACGTTGGAAGTTTTAGTAGGCTAAACAAGTTCAGAGGGCAAGTGTTTGTGGTTCGTTTGAGAGGTTACCAGTGGGAGATGAGGACCAGCAAGAGCTTTCAGGGCTGGCACCTTTAGTGTAGGAGCAGTCGCTGGACGTTCGCAATTTCGGTGTTTAGCTCTGGCCAGATTGAGCAGGAGAGGCTGTGTACGTTGGAAGTTTTAGTAGGCTAAACAAGTTCAGAGGCCAAGTGTTTGTGGTTCGTTTGAGAGGTTACCAGTGGGAGATGAGGACCAGCAAGAGCTTTCAGGGCTGGCACCTTTAGTGTAGGAGCAATCGCTGGACGTTCGCAATTTCGCTGTTGAGCTCTGGCCAGATTGAGCAGGAGAGGCTGTGTACGTTGGAAGTTTTAGTAGGCTAAACAAGTTCAGAGGCCAAGTGTTTGTGGTTCGTTTGAGAGGTTACCAGTGGGAGATGAGGACCAGCAAGAGCTTTCAGGGCTGGCACCTTTAGTGTAGGAGCAATCGCTTGACGTTCACAATTTCGGTGTTGAGCTCTGGCCAGATTGAGCAGGAGAGGCTGTGTATGTTGGAAGTTTTAGTAGGCTAAACAAGTTCAGAGGCCAAGTGTTTGTGGTTCGTTTGAGAGGTTACCAGTGGGAGATGAGGACCAGCAAGAGCTTTCAGGGCTGGCACCTTTAGTGTAGGAGCAATCGCTGGACGTTCGCAATTTCGTTGGTAATTTTTGGGCAGATTGAGCAGGAGAGGCTGTGTACGTTGGAAGTTTTAGTAGGCTAAACAAGTTCAGAGGCCAAGTGTTTGTGGTTCGTTTGAGAGGTTACCAGTGGGAGATGAGGACCAGCAAGAGCTTTCAGGGCTGGCACCTTTAGTGTAGGAGCAATCGCTGGACGTTCGCAATTTCGGTGTTGAGCTCTGGCCAGATTGAGCAGGAGAGGCTGTGTACGTTGGAAGTTTTAGTAGCCTAAGCAAGTTCAGAGGCCAAGTGTTTGTGGTTCGTTTGAGAGGTTACCAGTGGCAGATGAGGACCAGCAAGAGCTTTCAGGGCTGGCACCTTTAGTGTAGGAGCAATCGCTGGGCGTTCGCAATTTCGGTGTTGAGCTCTGGCCAGATTGAGCAGGAGAGGCTGTGTATGTTGGAAGTTTTAGTAGGCTAAACAAGTTCAGAGGCCAAGTGTTTGTGGTTCGTTTGAGAGGTTACCAGTGGGAGATGAGGACCAGCAAGAGCTTTCAGGGCTGGCACCTTTAGTGTAGGAGCAATCGCTGGACGTTCGCAATTTCGGTGTTGAGCTCTGGCCAGATTGAGCAGGAGAGGCTGTGTATGTTGGAAGTTTTAGTAGGCTAAACAAGTTCAGAGGCCAAGTGTTTGTGGTTCGTTTGAGAGGTTACCAGTGGCAGATGAGGACCAGCAAGAGCTTTCAGGGCTGGCACCTTTAGTGTAGGAGCAATCGCTGGACGTTCGCAAGTTTGTTGGTAATTTTTGGGCAGATTGAGCAGGAGAGGCTGTGTATGTTGGAAGTTTTAGTAGGCTAAACAAGTTCAGAGGCCAAGTGTTTGCGGTTCGTTTGAGAGGTTACCAGTGGGAGATGAGGACCAGCAAGAGCTTTCAGGGCTGGCACCTTTAGTGTAGGAGCAATCGCTGGACGTTCGCAATTTCGGTGTTGAGCTCTGGCCAGATTGAGCAGGAGAGGCTGTGTACATTGGAAGTTTTAGTAGGCTAAACAAGTTCAGAGGCCAAGTGTTTGTGGCTCATTTTAGAGGTTACCAGTGGGAGATGAGGACCAGCAAGAGCTTTCAGGGCTGGCACCTTTAGTGTAGGAGCAATCGCTGGACGTTCGCAATTTCGGTGTTGAGCTCTGGCCAGATTGAGCAGGAGAGGCTGTGTACGTTGGAAGTTTTAGTAGGCTAAACAAGTTCAGAGCCCAAGTGTTTGTGGTTCGTTTGAGAGGTTACCAGTGGGAGATGAGGACCAGCAAGAGCTTTCAGGGCTGGCACCTTTAGTGTAGGAGCAATCGCTGGGCGTTCGCAATTTCGGTGTTGAGCTCTGGCCAGATTGAGCAGGAGAGGCTGTGTACGTTGGAAGTTTTAGTAGGCTAAACAAGTTCAGAGGCCAAGTGTTTGTGGTTCGTTTGAGAGGTTACCAGTGGGAGATGAGGACCAGCAAGAGCTTTCAGGGCTGGCACCTTTAGTGTAGGAGCAATCGCTTGACGTTCCCAATTTCGGTGTTTAGCTCTGGCCAGATTGAGCAGGAGAGGCTGTGTATGTTGGAAGTTTTAGTAGGCTAAACAAGTTCAGAGGGCAAGTGTTTGTGGTTCGTTTGAGAGGTTACCAGTGGGAGATGAGGACCAGCAAGAGCTTTCAGGGCTGGCACCTTTAGTGTAGGAGCAATCGCTGGACGTTCGCAATTTCGGTGTTGAGCTCTGGCCAGATTGAGCAGGAGAGGCTGTGTACGTTGGAAGTTTTAGTAGGCTAAACAAGTTCAGAGGCCAAGTGTTTATGGTTCATTTTAGAGGTTACCAGTGGGAGATGAGGACCAGCAAGAGCTTTCAGGGCTGGCACCTTTAGTGTAGGAGCAATCGCTGGACGTTCGCAACTTTGTTGGTAATTTTTGGGCAGATTGAGCAGGAGAGGCTGTGTATGTTGGAAGTTTTAGTAGGCTAAACAAGTTCAGAGGCCAAGTGTTTGCGGTTCGTTTGAGAGGTTACCAGTGGGAGATGAGGACCAGCAAGAGCTTTCAGGGCTGGCACCTTTAGTGTAGGAGCAATCGCTGGACGTTCGCAATTTCGGTGTTGAGCTCTGGCCAGATTGAGCAGGAGAGGCTGTGTACATTGGAAGTTTTAGTAGGCTAAACAAGTTCAGAGGCCAAGTGTTTGTGGCTCATTTTAGAGGTTACCAGTGGGAGATGAGGACCAGCAAGAGCTTTCAGGGCTGGCACCTTTAGTGTAGGAGCAATCGCTGGACGTTCGCAATTTCGGTGTTGAGCTCTGGCCAGATTGAGCAGGAGAGGCTGTGTACGTTGGAAGTTTTAGTAGGCTAAACAAGTTCAGAGGCCAAGTGTTTGTGGTTCGTTTGAGAGGTTACCAGTGGGAGATGAGGACCAGCAAGAGCTTTCAGGGCTGGCACCTTTAGTGTAGGAGCAATCGCTGGGCGTTCGCAATTTCGGTGTTGAGCTCTGGCCAGATTGAGCAGGAGAGGCTGTGTACGTTGGAAGTTTTAGTAGGCTAAACAAGTTCAGAGGCCAAGTGTTTGTGGTTCGTTTGAGAGGTTACCAGTGGGAGATGAGGACCAGCAAGAGCTTTCAGGGCTGGCACCTTTAGTGTAGGAGCAATCGCTGGGCGTTCGAATTTCGTTGGTAAATTTTGGGCAGATTGAGCAGGAGAGGCTGTGTACGTTGGAAGTTTTAGTAGGCTAAACAAGTTCAGAGGCCAAGTGTTTGTGGTTCGTTTGAGAGGTTACCAGTGGGTGATGAGGACCAGCAAGAGCTTTCAGGGCTGGCACCTTTAGTGTAGGAGCAATCGCTGGACGTTCGAATTTCGTTGGCAAATTTTGGGCAGATTGAGCAGGAGAGGCTGTGTACGTTGGAAGTTTTAGTAGGCTAAACAAGTTCAGAGGGCAAGTGTTTGTGGTTCGTTTGAGAGGTTACCAGTGGGAGATGAGGACCAGCAAGAGCTTTCAGGGCTGGCACCTTTAGTGTAGGAGCAGTCGCTGGACGTTCGCAATTTCGGTGTTGAGCTCTGGCCAGATTGAGCAGGAGAGGCTGTGTACGTTGGAAGTTTTAGTAGGCTAAACAAGTTCAGAGGCCAAGTGTTTGTGGTTCGTTTGAGAGGTTACCAGTGGGAGATGAGGACCAGCAAGAGCTTTCAGGGCTGGCACCTTTAGTGTAGGAGCAATCGCTGGACGTTCGCAATTTCGCTGTTGAGCTCTGGCCAGATTGAGCAGGAGAGGCTGTGTACGTTGGAAGTTTTAGTAGGCTAAACAAGTTCAGAGGCCAAGTGTTTGTGGTTCGTTTGAGAGGTTACCAGTGGGGAGATGAGGACCAGCAAGAGCTTTCAGGGCTGGCACCTTTAGTGTAGGAGCAATCGCTTGACGTTCACAATTTCGGTGTTGAGCTCTGGCCAGATTGAGCAGGAGAGGCTGTGTATGTTGGAAGTTTTAGTAGGCTAAACAAGTTCAGAGGGCAAGTGTTTGTGGTTCGTTTGAGAGGTTACCAGTGGGAGATGAGGACCAGCAAGAGCTTTCAGGGCTGGCACCTTTAGTGTAGGAGCAATCGCTGGACGTTCGCAATTTCGTTGGTAATTTTTGGGCAGATTGAGCAGGAGAGGCTGTGTACGTTGGAAGTTTTAGTAGGCTAAACAAGTTCAGAGGCCAAGTGTTTGTGGTTCGTTTGAGAGGTTACCAGTGGGAGATGAGGACCAGCAAGAGCTTTCAGGGCTGGCACCTTTAGTGTAGGAGCAATCGCTGGACGTTCGCAATTTCGGTGTTGAGCTCTGGCCAGATTGAGCAGGAGAGGCTGTGTACGTTGGAAGTTTTAGTAGCCTAAGCAAGTTCAGAGGCCAAGTGTTTGTGGTTCGTTTGAGAGGTTACCAGTGGCAGATGAGGACCAGCAAGAGCTTTCAGGGCTGGCACCTTTAGTGTAGGAGCAATCGCTGGGCGTTCGCAATTTCGGTGTTGAGCTCTGGCCAGATTGAGCAGGAGAGGCTGTGTATGTTGGAAGTTTTAGTAGGCTAAACAAGTTCAGAGGCCAAGTGTTTGTGGTTCGTTTGAGAGGTTACCAGTGGGAGATGAGGACCAGCAAGAGCTTTCAGGGCTGGCACCTTTAGTGTAGGAGCAATCGCTGGACGTTCGCAATTTCGGTGTTGAGCTCTGGCCAGATTGAGCAGGAGAGGCTGTGTATGTTGGAAGTTTTAGTAGGCTAAACAAGTTCAGAGGCCAAGTGTTTGTGGTTCGTTTGAGAGGTTACCAGTGGCAGATGAGGACCAGCAAGAGCTTTCAGGGCTGGCACCTTTAGTGTAGGAGCAATCGCTGGACGTTCGCAAGTTTGTTGGTAATTTTTGGGCAGATTGAGCAGGAGAGGCTGTGTATGTTGGAAGTTTTAGTAGGCTAAACAAGTTCAGAGGCCAAGTGTTTGCGGTTCGTTTGAGAGGTTACCAGTGGGAGATGAGGACCAGCAAGAGCTTTCAGGGCTGGCACCTTTAGTGTAGGAGCAATCGCTGGACGTTCGCAATTTCGGTGTTGAGCTCTGGCCAGATTGAGCAGGAGAGGCTGTGTACATTGGAAGTTTTAGTAGGCTAAACAAGTTCAGAGGCCAAGTGTTTGTGGCTCATTTTAGAGGTTACCAGTGGGAGATGAGGACCAGCAAGAGCTTTCAGGGCTGGCACCTTTAGTGTAGGAGCAATCGCTGGACGTTCGCAATTTCGGTGTTGAGCTCTGGCCAGATTGAGCAGGAGAGGCTGTGTACGTTGGAAGTTTTAGTAGGCTAAACAAGTTCAGAGCCCAAGTGTTTGTGGTTCGTTTGAGAGGTTACCAGTGGGAGATGAGGACCAGCAAGAGCTTTCAGGGCTGGCACCTTTAGTGTAGGAGCAATCGCTGGGCGTTCGCAATTTCGGTGTTGAGCTCTGCCCAGATTGAGCAGGAGAGGCTGTGTATGTTGGAAGTTTTAGTAGGCTAAACAAGTTCAGAGGCCAAGTGTTTGTGGTTCGTTTGAGAGGTTACCAGTGGGAGATGAGGACCAGCAAGAGCTTTCAGGGCTGGCACCTTTAGTGTAGGAGCAATCGCTGGGCGTTCGAATTTCGTTGGTAAATTTTGGGCAGATTGAGCAGGAGAGGCTGTGTACGTTGGAAGTTTTAGTAGGCTAAACAAGTTCAGAGGCCAAGTGTTTGTGGTTCGTTTGAGAGGTTACCAGTGGGTGATGAGGACCAGCAAGAGCTTTCAGGGCTGGCACCTTTAGTGTAGGAGCAATCGCTGGACGTTCGAATTTCGTTGGCAAATTTTGGGCAGATTGAGCAGGAGAGGCTGTGTACGTTGGAAGTTTTAGTAGGCTAAACAAGTTCAGAGGCCAAGTGTTTGTGGTTCGTTTGAGAGGTTACCAGTGGGAGATGAGGACCAGCAAGAGCTTTCAGGGCTGGCACCTTTAGTGTAGGAGCAGTCGCTGGACGTTCGCAATTTCGGTGTTGAGCTCTGGCCAGATTGAGCAGGAGAGGCTGTGTACGTTGGAAGTTTTAGTAGGCTAAACAAGTTCAGAGGCCAAGTGTTTGTGGTTCGTTTGAGAGGTTACCAGTGGGAGATGAGGAGCAGCAAGAGCTTTCAGGGCTGGCACCTTTAGTGTAGGAGCAATCGCTGGACGTTCGCAATTTCGCTGTTGAGCTCTGGCCAGATTGAGCAGGAGAGGCTGTGTACGTTGGAAGTTTTAGTAGGCTAAACAAGTTCAGAGGCCAAGTGTTTGTGGTTCGTTTGAGAGGTTACCAGTGGGAGATGAGGACCAGCAAGAGCTTTCAGGGCTGGCACCTTTAGTGTAGGAGCAATCGCTTGACGTTCACAATTTCGGTGTTGAGCTCTGGCCAGATTGAGCAGGAGAGGCTGTGTATGTTGGAAGTTTTAGTAGGCTAAACAAGTTCAGAGGCCAAGTGTTTGTGGTTCGTTTGAGAGGTTACCAGTGGGAGATGAGGAGCAGCAAGAGCTTTCAGGGCTGGCACCTTTAGTGTAGGAGCAATCGCTGGACGTTCGCAATTTCGGTGTTGAGCTCTGGCCAGATTGAGCAGGAGAGGCTGTGTACGTTGGAAGTTTTAGTAGGCTAAACAAGTTCAGAGGCCAAGTGTTTATGGTTCATTTTAGAGGTTACCAGTGGGAGATGAGGACCAGCAAGAGCTTTCAGGGCTGGCACCTTTAGTGTAGGAGCAATCGCTGGACGTTCGCAACTTTGTTGGTAATTTTTGGGCAGATTGAGCAGGAGAGGCTGTGTATGTTGGAACTTTTAGTAGGCTAAACAAGTTCAGAGGCCAAGTGTTTGCGGTTCGTTTGAGAGGTTACCAGTGGGAGATGAGGACCAGCAAGAGCTTTCAGGGCTGGCACCTTTAGTGTAGGAGCAATCGCTGGACGTTCGCAATTTCGGTGTTGAGCTCTGGCCAGATTGAGCAGGAGAGGCTGTGTACATTGGAAGTTTTAGTAGGCTAAACAAGTTCAGAGGCCAAGTGTTTGTGGCTCATTTTAGAGGTTACCAGTGGGAGATGAGGACCAGCAAGAGCTTTCAGGGCTGGCACCTTTAGTGTAGGAGCAATCGCTGGACGTTCGCAATTTCGGTGTTGAGCTCTGGCCAGATTGAGCAGGAGAGGCTGTGTACGTTGGAAGTTTTAGTAGGCTAAACAAGTTCAGAGCCCAAGTGTTTGTGGTTCGTTTGAGAGGTTACCAGTGGGAGATGAGGACCAGCAAGAGCTTTCAGGGCTGGCACCTTTAGTGTAGGAGCAATCGCTGGGCGTTCGCAATTTCGGTGTTGAGCTCTGGCCAGATTGAGCAGGAGAGGCTGTGTATGTTGGAAGTTTTAGTAGGCTAAACAAGTTCAGAGGCCAAGTGTTTGTGGTTCGTTTGAGAGGTTACCAGTGGGAGATGAGGACCAGCAAGAGCTTTCAGGGCTGGCACCTTTAGTGTAGGAGCAATCGCTGGGCGTTCGAATTTCGTTGGTAAATTTTGGGCAGATTGAGCAGGAGAGGCTGTGTACGTTGGAAGTTTTAGTAGGCTAAACAAGTTCAGAGGCCAAGTGTTTGTGGTTCGTTTGAGAGGTTACCAGTGGGTGATGAGGACCAGCAAGAGCTTTCAGGGCTGGCACCTTTAGTGTAGGAGCAATCGCTGGACGTTCGAATTTCGTTGGCAAATTTTGGGCAGATTGAGCAGGAGAGGCTGTGTACGTTGGAAGTTTTAGTAGGCTAAACAAGTTCAGAGGGCAAGTGTTTGTGGTTCGTTTGAGAGGTTACCAGTGGGAGATGAGGACCAGCAAGAGCTTTCAGGGCTGGCACCTTTAGTGTAGGAGCAGTCGCTGGACGTTCGCAATTTCGGTGTTGAGCTCTGGCCAGATTGAGCAGGAGAGGCTGTGTACGTTGGAAGTTTTAGTAGGCTAAACAAGTTCAGAGGCCAAGTGTTTGTGGTTCGTTTGAGAGGTTACCAGTGGGAAGATGAGGACCAGCAAGAGCTTTCAGGGCTGGCACCTTTAGTGTAGGAGCAATCGCTGGACGTTCGCAATTTCGCTGTTGAGCTCTGGCCAGATTGAGCAGGAGAGGCTGTGTACGTTGGAAGTTTTAGTAGGCTAAACAAGTTCAGAGGCCAAGTGTTTGTGGTTCGTTTGAGAGGTTACCAGTGGGAGATGAGGACCAGCAAGAGCTTTCAGGGCTGGCACCTTTAGTGTAGGAGCAATCGCTTGACGTTCACAATTTCGGTGTTGAGCTCTGGCCAGATTGAGCAGGAGAGGCTGTGTATGTTGGAAGTTTTAGTAGGCTAAACAAGTTCAGAGGGCAAGTGTTTGTGGTTCGTTTGAGAGGTTACCAGTGGGAGATGAGGACCAGCAAGAGCTTTCAGGGCTGGCACCTTTAGTGTAGGAGCAATCGCTGGACGTTCGCAATTTCGGTGTTGAGCTCTGGCCAGATTGAGCAGGAGAGGCTGTGTACGTTGGAAGTTTTAGTAGGCTAAACAAGTTCAGAGGCCAAGTGTTTATGGTTCATTTTAGAGGTTACCAGTGGGAGATGAGGACCAGCAAGAGCTTTCAGGGCTGGCACCTTTAGTGTAGGAGCAATCGCTGGACGTTCGCAACTTTGTTGGTAATTTTTGGGCAGATTGAGCAGGAGAGGCTGTGTATGTTGGAAGTTTTAGTAGGCTAAACAAGTTCAGAGGCCAAGTGTTTGCGGTTCGTTTGAGAGGTTACCAGTGGGAGATGAGGACCAGCAAGAGCTTTCAGGGCTGGCACCTTTAGTGTAGGAGCAATCGCTGGACGTTCGCAATTTCGCTGTTGAGCTCTGGCCAGATTGAGCAGGAGAGGCTGTGTACGTTGGAAGTTTTAGTAGGCTAAACAAGTTCAGAGGCCAAGTGTTTGTGGTTCGTTTGAGAGGTTACCAGTGGGAGATGAGGACCAGCAAGAGCTTTCAGGGCTGGCACCTTTAGTGTAGGAGCAATCGCTTGACGTTCACAATTTCGGTGTTGAGCTCTGGCCAGATTGAGCAGGAGAGGCTGTGTATGTTGGAAGTTTTAGTAGGCTAAACAGGTTCAGAGGGCAAGTGTTTGTGGTTCGTTTGAGAGGTTACCAGTGGGAGATGAGGACCAGCAAGAGCTTTCAGGGCTGGCACCTTTAGTGTAGGAGCAATCGCTGGACGTTCGCAATTTCGGTGTTGAGCTCTGGCCAGATTGAGCAGGAGAGGCTGTGTACGTTGGAAGTTTTAGTAGGCTAAACAAGTTCAGAGGCCAAGTGTTTATGGTTCATTTTAGAGGTTACCAGTGGGAGATGAGGACCAGCAAGAGCTTTCAGGGCTGGCACCTTTAGTGTAGGAGCAATCGCTGGACGTTCGCAACTTTGTTGGTAATTTTTGGGCAGATTGAGCAGGAGAGGCTGTGTATGTTGGAAGTTTTAGTAGGCTAAACAAGTTCAGAGGCCAAGTGTTTGCGGTTCGTTTGAGAGGTTACCAGTGGGAGATGAGGACCAGCAAGAGCTTTCAGGGCTGGCACCTTTAGTGTAGGAGCAATCGCTGGACGTTCGCAATTTCGGTGTTGAGCTCTGGCCAGATTGAGCAGGAGAGGCTGTGTACATTGGAAGTTTTAGTAGGCTAAACAAGTTCAGAGGCCAAGTGTTTGTGGCTCATTTTAGAGGTTACCAGTGGGAGATGAGGACCAGCAAGAGCTTTCAGGGCTGGCACCTTTAGTGTAGGAGCAATCGCTGGACGTTCGCAATTTCGGTGTTGAGCTCTGGCCAGATTGAGCAGGAGAGGCTGTGTACGTTGGAAGTTTTAGTAGGCTAAACAAGTTCAGAGGCCAAGTGTT
This sequence comes from Gavia stellata, assembly GCF_030936135.1. Classification (NCBI taxonomy): domain Eukaryota; kingdom Metazoa; phylum Chordata; class Aves; order Gaviiformes; family Gaviidae; genus Gavia; species Gavia stellata. The sequence goes on from NW_026777066.1 coordinate 19,898, forward strand.
TGTGGTTCGTTTGAGAGGTTACCAGTGGGAGATGAGGACCAGGAAGAGCTTTCAGGGCTGGCACCTTTAGTGTAGGAGCAATCGCTGGACGTTCGCAATTTCGGTGTTGAGCTCTGGCCAGATTGAGCAGGAGAGGCTGTGTACGTTGGAAGTTTTAGTAGGCTAAACAAGTTCAGAGGCCAAGTGTTTGTGGTTCGTTTGAGAGGTTACCAGTGGGAGATGAGGACCAGGAAGAGCTTTCAGGGCTGGCACCTTTAGTGTAGGAGCAATCGCTGGACGTTCGCAATTTCGGTGTTGAGCTCTGGCCAGATTGAGCAGGAGAGGCTGTGTACGTTGGAAGTTTTAGTAGGCTAAACAAGTTCAGAGGCCAAGTGTTTGTGGTTCGTTTGAGAGGTTACCAGTGGGAGATGAGGACCAGCAAGAGCTTTCAGGGCTGGCACCTTTAGTGTAGGAGCAATCGCTGGACGTTCGCAATTTCGGTGTTGAGCTCTGGCCAGATTGAGCAGGAGAGGCTGTGTATGTTGGAAGTTTTAGTAGGCTAAACAAGTTCAGAGGCCAAGTGTTTGTGGTTCGTTTGAGAGGTTACCAGTGGGAGATGAGGACCAGCAAGAGCTTTCAGGGCTGGCACCTTTAGTGTAGGAGCAATCGCTGGACGTTCGCAATTTCGGTGTTGAGCTCTGGCCAGATTGAGCAGGAGAGGCTGTGTACGTTGGAAGTTTTAGTAGGCTAAACAAGTTCAGAGCCCAAGTGTTTGTGGCTCATTTTAGAGGTTACCAGTGGGAGATGAGGGACCAGCAAGAGCTTTCAGGGCTGGCACCTTTAGTGTAGGAGCAATCGCTGGACGTTCGCAATTTCGTTGGTAATTTTTGGGCAGATTGAGCAGGAGAGGCTGTGTACGTTGGAAGTTTTAGTAGGCTAAACAAGTTCAGAGCCCAAGTGTTTGTGGCTCATTTTAGAGGTTACCAGTGGGAGATGAGGACCAGCAAGAGCTTTCAGGGCTGGCACCTTTAGTGTAGGAGCAATCGCTGGACGTTCGCAATTTCGTTGGTAATTTTTGGGCAGATTGAGCAGGAGAGGCTGTGTACGTTGGAAGTTTTAGTAGGCTAAACAAGTTCAGAGGCCAAGTGTTTGTGGTTCGTTTGAGAGGTTACCAGTGGGAGATGAGGACCAGCAAGAGCTTTCAGGGCTGGCACCTTTAGTGTAGGAGCAATCGCTGGACGTTCGCAATTTCGGTGTTGAGCTCTGGCCAGATTGAGCAGGAGAGGCTGTGTACGTTGGAAGTTTTAGTAGGCTAAACAAGTTCAGAGCCCAAGTGTTTGTGGTTCGTTTGAGAGGTTACCAGTGGGAGATGAGGACCAGCAAGAGCTTTCAGGGCTGGCACCTTTAGTGTAGGAGCAATCGCTGGACGTTCGCAATTTCGGTGTTGAGCTCTGGCCAGATTGAGCAGGAGAGGCTGTGTACGTTGGAAGTTTTAGTAGGCTAAACAAGTTCAGAGGCCAAGTGTTTGTGGTTCGTTTGAGAGGTTACCAGTGGGAGATGAGGACCAGCAAGAGCTTTCAGGGCTGGCACCTTTAGTGTAGGAGCAATCGCTGGACGTTCGCAATTTCGTTGGTAAATTTTGGGCAGATTGAGCAGGAGAGGCTGTGTATGTTGGAAGTTTTAGTAGGCTAAACAAGTTCAGAGGCCAAGTGTTTGTGGTTCGTTTGAGAGGTTACCAGTGGGAGATGAGGACCAGCAAGAGCTTTCAGGGCTGGCACCTTTAGTGTAGGAGCAATCGCTGGACGTTCGCAATTTCGGTGTTGAGCTCTGGCCAGATTGAGCAGGAAGAGGCTGTGTACGTTGGAAGTTTTAGTAGGCTAAACAAGTTCAGAGCCCAAGTGTTTGTGGTTTGTTTGAGAGGTTACCAGTGGGAGATGAGGACCAGCAAGAGCTTTCAGGGCTGGCACCTTTAGTGTAGGAGCAATCGCTGGACGTTCGAATTTCGTTGGCAAATTTTGGGCAGATTGAGCAGGAGAGGCTGTGTACGTTGGAAGTTTTAGTAGGCTAAACAAGTTCAGAGGGCAAGTGTTTGTGGTTCGTTTGAGAGGTTACCAGTGGGAGATGAGGACCAGCAAGAGCTTTCAGGGCTGGCACCTTTAGTGTAGGAGCAATTGCTGGATGTTCGCAATTTCGGTGTTGAGCTCTGGCCAGATTGAGCAGGAGAGGCTGTGTACGTTGGAAGTTTTAGTAGGCTAAACAAGTTCAGAGGCCAAGTGTTTGTGGTTCGTTTGAGAGGTTACCAGTGGGAGATGAGGACCAGCAAGAGCTTTCAGGGCTGGCACCTTTAGTGTAGGAGCAATCGCTGGACGTTCGCAATTTCGGTGTTGAGCTCTGGCCAGATTGAGCAGGAGAGGCTGTGTACGTTGGAAGTTTTAGTAGGCTAAACAAGTTCAGAGCCCAAGTGTTTGTGGTTTGTTTGAGAGGTTACCAGTGGGAGATGAGGACCAGCAAGAGCTTTCAGGGCTGGCACCTTTAGTGTAGGAGCAATCGCTGGACGTTCGAATTTCGTTGGCAAATTTTGGGCAGATTGAACAGGAGAGGCTGTGTACGTTGGAAGTTTTAGTAGGCTAAACAAGTTCAGAGGCCAAGTGTTTGTGGTTCGTTTGAGAGGTTACCAGTGGGAGATGAGGACCAGCAAGAGCTTTCAGGGCTGGCACCTTTAGTGTAGGAGCAATCGCTGGACGTTGGCAATTTCGGTGTTGAGCTCTGGCCAGATTGAGCAGGAGAGGCTGTGTACGTTGGAAGTTTTAGTAGGCTAAACAAGTTCAGAGGCCAAGTGTTTGTGGTTCGTTTGAGAGGTTACCAGTGGGAGATGAGGACCAGCAAGAGCTTTCAGGGCTGGCACCTTTAGTGTAGGAGCAATCGCTGGACGTTCGCAATTTCGTTGGTAAATTTTGGGCAGATTGAGCAGGAGAGGCTGTGTACGTTGGAAGTTTTAGTAGGCTAAACAAGTTCAGAGGCCAAGTGTTTGTGGTTCGTTTGAGAGGTTACCAGTGGGAGATGAGGACCAGCAAGAGCTTTCAGGGCTGGCACCTTTAGTGTAGGAGCAATCGCTGGACGTTCGCAATTTCGGTGTTGAGCTCTGGCCAGATTGAGCAGGAGAGGCTGTGTACGTTGGAAGTTTTAGTAGGCTAAACAAGTTCAGAGGCCAAGTGTTTGTGGTTCGTTTGAGAGGTTACCAGTGGGAGATGAGGACCAGCAAGAGCTTTCAGGGCTGGCACCTTTAGTGTAGGAGCAATCGCTGGACGTTCGAATTTCGTTGGCAAATTTTGGCAGATTGAGCAGGAGAGGCTGTGTACGTTGGAAGTTTTAGTAGGCTAAACAAGTTCAGAGGGCAAGTGTTTGTGGTTTGTTTGAGAGGTTACCAGTGGGAGATGAGGACCAGCAAGAGCTTTCAGGGCTGGCACCTTTAGTGTAGGAGCAATCGCTGGACGTTCGCAATTTCGGTGTTGAGCTCTGGCCAGATTGAGCAGGAGAGGCTGTGTACGTTGGAAGTTTTAGTAGGCTAAACAAGTTCAGAGGCCAAGTGTTTGTGGTTCGTTTGAGAGGTTACCAGTGGGAGATGAGGACCAGCAAGAGCTTTCAGGGCTGGCACCTTTAGTGTAGGAGCAATCGCTGGACGTTCGCAATTTCGGTGTTGAGCTCTGGCCAGATTGAGCAGGAGAGGCTGTGTACGTTGGAAGTTTTAGTAGGCTAAACAAGTTCAGAGGCCAAGTGTTTGTGGTTCGTTTGAGAGGTTACCAGTGGGAGATGAGGACCAGCAAGAGCTTTCAGGGCTGGCACCTTTAGTGTAGGAGCAATCGCTGGACGTTCGCAATTTCGGTGTTGAGCTCTGGCCAGATTGAGCAGGAGAGGCTGTGTACGTTGGAAGTTTTAGTAGGCTAAACAAGTTCAGAGGCCAAGTGTTTGTGGTTCGTTTGAGAGGTTACCAGTGGGAGATGAGGACCAGCAAGAGCTTTCAGGGCTGGCACCTTTAGTGTAGGAGCAATCGCTGGACGTTCGCAATTTCGCTGTTGAGCTCTGGCCAGATTGAGCAGGAGAGGCTGTGTACGTTGGAAGTTTTAGTAGGCTAAACAAGTTCAGAGGCCAAGTGTTTGTGGTTCGTTTGAGAGGTTACCAGTGGGAGATGAGGACCAGCAAGAGCTTTCAGGGCTGGCACCTTTAGTGTAGGAGCAATCGCTGGGCGTTCGCAATTTCGGTGTTGAGCTCTGGCCAGATTGAGCAGGAGAGGCTGTGTACGTTGGAAGTTTTAGTAGGCTAAACAAGTTCAGAGGCCAAGTGTTTGTGGTTCGTTTGAGAGGTTACCAGTGGGAGATGAGGACCAGCAAGAGCTTTCAGGGCTGGCACCTTTAGTGTAGGAGCAATCGCTGGACGTTCGCAATTTCGGTGTTGAGCTCTGGCCAGATTGAGCAGGAGAGGCTGTGTACGTTGGAAGTTTTAGTAGGCTAAACAAGTTCAGAGGCCAAGTGTTTGTGGCTCATTTTAGAATTTACCAGTGGGAGATGAGGACCAGCAAGAGCTTTCAGGGCTGGCACCTTTAGTGTAGGAGCAATCGCTGGACGTTCACAAGTTTGTTGGTAATTTTTGGGCAGATTGAGCAGGAGAGGCTGTGTACGTTGGAAGTTTTAGTAGGCTAAACAAGTTCAGAGGCCAAGTGTTTGCGGTTCGTTTGAGAGGTTACCAGTGGGAGATGAGGACTAGCAAGAGCTTTCAGGGCTGGCACCTTTAGTGTAGGAGCAATCGCTGGACGTTCGCAATTTCGGTGTTGAGCTCTGGCCAGATTGAGCAGGAGAGGCTGTGTACGTTGGAAGTTTTAGTAGGCTAAACAAGTTCAGAGGCCAAGTGTTTGTGGTTCGTTTGAGAGGTTACCAGTGGGAGATGAGGACCAGCAAGAGCTTTCAGGGCTGGCACCTTTAGTGTAGGAGCAATCGCTGGACGTTCGCAATTTCGGTGTTGAGCTCTGGCCAGATTGAGCAGGAGAGGCTGTGTACGTTGGAAGTTTTAGTAGGCTAAACAAGTTCAGAGCCCAAGTGTTTGTGGCTCATTTTAGAGGTTACCAGTGGGAGATGAGGACCAGCAAGAGCTTTCAGGGCTGGCACCTTTAGTGTAGGAGCAATCGCTGGACGTTCGCAATTTCGTTGGTAATTTTTGGCAGATTGAGCAGGAGAGGCTGTGTACGTTGGAAGTTTTAGTAGGCTAAACAAGTTCAGAGGCCAAGTGTTTGTGGTTCGTTTGAGAGGTTACCAGTGGGAGATGAGGACCAGCAAGAGCTTTCAGGGCTGGCACCTTTAGTGTAGGAGCAATCGCTGGACGTTCGCAATTTCGGTGTTGAGCTCTGGCCAGATTGAGCAGGAGAGGCTGTGTACGTTGGAAGTTTTAGTAGGCTAAACAAGTTCAGAGCCCAAGTGTTTGTGGTTCGTTTGAGAGGTTACCAGTGGGAGATGAGGACCAGCAAGAGCTTTCAGGGCTGGCACCTTTAGTGTAGGAGCAATCGCTGGACGTTCGCAATTTCGGTGTTGAGCTCTGGCCAGATTGAGCAGGAGAGGCTGTGTACGTTGGAAGTTTTAGTAGGCTAAACAAGTTCAGAGGCCAAGTGTTTGTGGTTCGTTTGAGAGGTTACCAGTGGGAGATGAGGACCAGCAAGAGCTTTCAGGGCTGGCACCTTTAGTGTAGGAGCAATCGCTGGACGTTCGCAATTTCGTTGGTAAATTTTGGGCAGATTGAGCAGGAGAGGCTGTGTATGTTGGAAGTTTTAGTAGGCTAAACAAGTTCAGAGGCCAAGTGTTTGTGGTTCGTTTGAGAGGTTACCAGTGGGAGATGAGGACCAGCAAGAGCTTTCAGGGCTGGCACCTTTAGTGTAGGAGCAATCGCTGGACGTTCGCAATTTCGGTGTTGAGCTCTGGCCAGATTGAGCAGGAGAGGCTGTGTACGTTGGAAGTTTTAGTAGGCTAAACAAGTTCAGAGCCCAAGTGTTTGTGGTTTGTTTGAGAGGTTACCAGTGGGAGATGAGGACCAGCAAGAGCTTTCAGGGCTGGCACCTTTAGTGTAGGAGCAATCGCTGGACGTTCGAATTTCGTTGGCAAATTTTGGGCAGATTGAGCAGGAGAGGCTGTGTACGTTGGAAGTTTTAGTAGGCTAAACAAGTTCAGAGGGCAAGTGTTTGTGGTTCGTTTGAGAGGTTACCAGTGGGAGATGAGGACCAGCAAGAGCTTTCAGGGCTGGCACCTTTAGTGTAGGAGCAATTGCTGGATGTTCGCAATTTCGGTGTTGAGCTCTGGCCAGATTGAGCAGGAGAGGCTGTGTACGTTGGAAGTTTTAGTAGGCTAAACAAGTTCAGAGGCCAAGTGTTTGTGGTTCGTTTGAGAGGTTACCAGTGGGAGATGAGGACCAGCAAGAGCTTTCAGGGCTGGCACCTTTAGTGTAGGAGCAATCGCTGGACGTTCGCAATTTCGGTGTTGAGCTCTGGCCAGATTGAGCAGGAGAGGCTGTGTACGTTGGAAGTTTTAGTAGGCTAAACAAGTTCAGAGCCCAAGTGTTTGTGGTTTGTTTGAGAGGTTACCAGTGGGAGATGAGGACCAGCAAGAGCTTTCAGGGCTGGCACCTTTAGTGTAGGAGCAATCGCTGGACGTTCGAATTTCGTTGGCAAATTTTGGGCAGATTGAACAGGAGAGGCTGTGTACGTTGGAAGTTTTAGTAGGCTAAACAAGTTCAGAGGCCAAGTGTTTGTGGTTCGTTTGAGAGGTTACCAGTGGGAGATGAGGACCAGCAAGAGCTTTCAGGGCTGGCACCTTTAGTGTAGGAGCAATCGCTGGACGTTGGCAATTTCGGTGTTGAGCTCTGGCCAGATTGAGCTGGAGAGGCTGTGTACGTTGGAAGTTTTAGTAGGCTAAACAAGTTCAGAGGCCAAGTGTTTGTGGTTCGTTTGAGAGGTTACCAGTGGGAGATGAGGACCAGCAAGAGCTTTCAGGGCTGGCACCTTTAGTGTAGGAGCAATCGCTGGACGTTCGCAATTTCGTTGGTAAATTTTGGGCAGATTGAGCAGGAGAGGCTGTGTACGTTGGAAGTTTTAGTAGGCTAAACAAGTTCAGAGGCCAAGTGTTTGTGGTTCGTTTGAGAGGTTACCAGTGGGAGATGAGGACCAGCAAGAGCTTTCAGGGCTGGCACCTTTAGTGTAGGAGCAATCGCTGGACGTTCGCAATTTCGGTGTTGAGCTCTGGCCAGATTGAGCAGGAGAGGCTGTGTACGTTGGAAGTTTTAGTAGGCTAAACAAGTTCAGAGGCCAAGTGTTTGTGGTTCGTTTGAGAGGTTACCAGTGGGAGATGAGGACCAGCAAGAGCTTTCAGGGCTGGCACCTTTAGTGTAGGAGCAATCGCTGGACGTTCGAATTTCGTTGGCAAATTTTGGGCAGATTGAGCAGGAGAGGCTGTGTACGTTGGAAGTTTTAGTAGGCTAAACAAGTTCAGAGGGCAAGTGTTTGTGGTTTGTTTGAGAGGTTACCAGTGGGAGATGAGGACCAGCAAGAGCTTTCAGGGCTGGCACCTTTAGTGTAGGAGCAATCGCTTGACGTTCGCAATTTCGGTGTTGAGCTCTGGCCAGATTGAGCAGGAGAGGCTGTGTACGTTGGAAGTTTTAGTAGGCTAAACAAGTTCAGAGGCCAAGTGTTTGTGGTTCGTTTGAGAGGTTACCAGTGGGAGATGAGGACCAGCAAGAGCTTTCAGGGCTGGCACCTTTAGTGTAGGAGCAATCGCTGGACGTTCGCAATTTCGGTGTTGAGCTCTGGCCAGATTGAGCAGGAGAGGCTGTGTACGTTGGAAGTTTTAGTAGGCTAAACAAGTTCAGAGGCCAAGTGTTTGTGGTTCGTTTGAGAGGTTACCAGTGGGAGATGAGGACCAGCAAGAGCTTTCAGGGCTGGCACCTTTAGTGTAGGAGCAATCGCTGGACGTTCGCAATTTCGGTGTTGAGCTCTGGCCAGATTGAGCAGGAGAGGCTGTGTACGTTGGAAGTTTTAGTAGGCTAAACAAGTTCAGAGGCCAAGTGTTTGTGGTTCGTTTGAGAGGTTACCAGTGGGAGATGAGGACCAGCAAGAGCTTTCAGGGCTGGCACCTTTAGTGTAGGAGCAATCGCTGGACGTTCGCAATTTCGCTGTTGAGCTCTGGCCAGATTGAGCAGGAGAGGCTGTGTACGTTGGAAGTTTTAGTAGGCTAAACAAGTTCAGAGGCCAAGTGTTTGTGGTTCGTTTGAGAGGTTACCAGTGGGAGATGAGGACCAGCAAGAGCTTTCAGGGCTGGCACCTTTAGTGTAGGAGCAATCGCTGGGCGTTCGCAATTTCGGTGTTGAGCTCTGGCCAGATTGAGCAGGAGAGGCTGTGTATGTTGGAAGTTTTAGTAGGCTAAACAAGTTCAGAGGCCAAGTGTTTGTGGTTCGTTTGAGAGGTTACCAGTGGGAGATGAGGACCAGCAAGAGCTTTCAGGGCTGGCACCTTTAGTGTAGGAGCAATCGCTGGACGTTCGCAATTTCGGTGTTGAGCTCTGGCCAGATTGAGCAGGAGAGGCTGTGTACGTTGGAAGTTTTAGTAGGCTAAACAAGTTCAGAGGCCAAGTGTTTGTGGCTCATTTTAGAATTTACCAGTGGGAGATGAGGACCAGCAAAAGCTTTCAGGGCTGGCACCTTTAGTGTAGGAGCAATCGCTGGACGTTCACAAGTTTGTTGGTAATTTTTGGGCAGATTGAGCAGGAGAGGCTGTGTACGTTGGAAGTTTTAGTAGGCTAAACAAGTTCAGAGGCCAAGTGTTTGCGGTTCGTTTGAGAGGTTACCAGTGGGAGATGAGGACTAGCAAGAGCTTTCAGGGCTGGCACCTTTAGTGTAGGAGCAATCGCTGGACGTTCGCAATTTCGGTGTTGAGCTCTGGCCAGATTGAGCAGGAGAGGCTGTGTACGTTGGAAGTTTTAGTAGGCTAAACAAGTTCAGAGGCCAAGTGTTTGTGGTTCGTTTGAGAGGTTACCAGTGGGAGATGAGGACCAGCAAGAGCTTTCAGGGCTGGCACCTTTAGTGTAGGAGCAATCGCTGGACGTTCGCAATTTCGGTGTTGAGCTCTGGCCAGATTGAGCAGGAGAGGCTGTGTACGTTGGAAGTTTTAGTAGGCTAAACAAGTTCAGAGGCCAAGTGTTTGTGGTTCGTTTGAGAGGTTACCAGTGGGAGATGAGGACCAGCAAGAGCTTTCAGGGCTGGCACCTTTAGTGTAGGAGCAATCGCTGGACGTTCGCAATTTCGGTGTTGAGCTCTGGCCAGATTGAGCAGGAGAGGCTGTGTACGTTGGAAGTTTTAGTAGGCTAAACAAGTTCAGAGGCCAAGTGTTTGTGGTTCGTTTGAGAGGTTACCAGTGGGAGATGAGGACCAGCAAGAGCTTTCAGGGCTGGCACCTTTAGTGTAGGAGCAATCGCTGGACGTTCGCAATTTCGGTGTTGAGCTCTGGCCAGATTGAGCAGGAGAGGCTGTGTACGTTGGAAGTTTTAGTAGGCTAAACAAGTTCAGAGCCCAAGTGTTTGTGGTTCGTTTGAGAGGTTACCAGTGGGAGATGAGGACCAGCAAGAGCTTTCAGGGCTGGCACCTTTAGTGTAGGAGCAATCGCTGGACGTTCGCAATTTCGGTGTTGAGCTCTGGCCAGATTGAGCAGGAGAGGCTGTGTACGTTGGAAGTTTTAGTAGGCTAAACAAGTTCAGAGGCCAAGTGTTTGTGGTTCGTTTGAGAGGTTACCAGTGGGAGATGAGGACCAGCAAGAGCTTTCAGGGCTGGCACCTTTAGTGTAGGAGCAATCGCTGGACGTTCGCAATTTCGGTGTTGAGCTCTGGCCAGATTGAGCAGGAGAGGCTGTGTACGTTGGAAGTTTTAGTAGGCTAAACAAGTTCAGAGGCCAAGTGTTTGTGGTTCGTTTGAGAGGTTACCAGTGGGAGATGAGGACCAGCAAGAGCTTTCAGGGCTGGCACCTTTAGTGTAGGAGCAATCGCTGGACGTTCGCAATTTCGGTGTTGAGCTCTGGCCAGATTGAGCAGGAGAGGCTGTGTACGTTGGAAGTTTTAGTAGGCTAAACAAGTTCAGAGCCCAAGTGTTTGTGGCTCATTTTAGAGGTTACCAGTGGGAGATGAGGACCAGCAAGAGCTTTCAGGGCTGGCACCTTTAGTGTAGGAGCAATCGCTGGACGTTCGCAATTTCGTTGGTAATTTTTGGGCAGATTGAGCAGGAGAGGCTGTGTACGTTGGAAGTTTTAGTAGGCTAAACAAGTTCAGAGCCCAAGTGTTTGTGGCTCATTTTAGAGGTTACCAGTGGGAGATGAGGACCAGCAAGAGCTTTCAGGGCTGGCACCTTTAGTGTAGGAGCAATCGCTGGGCGTTCGCAATTTCGTTGGTAATTTTTGGGCAGATTGAGCAGGAGAGGGAGTGTACGTTGGAAGTTTTAGTAGGCTAAACAAGTTCAGAGGCCAAGTGTTTGTGGTTCGTTGAGAGGTTACCAGTGGGAGATGAGGACCAGCAAGAGCTTTCAGGGCTGGCACCTTTAGTGTAGGAGCAATCGCTGGACGTTCGCAATTTCGGTGTTGAGCTCTGGCCAGATTGAGCAGGAGAGGCTGTGTACGTTGGAAGTTTTAGTAGGCTAAACAAGTTCAGAGGCCAAGTGTTTGTGGTTCGTTTGAGAGGTTACCAGTGGGAGATGAGGACCAGCAAGAGCTTTCAGGGCTGGCACCTTTAGTGTAGGAGCAATCGCTGGGCGTTCAGCAATTTCGGTGTTGAGCTCTGGCCAGATTGAGCAGGAGAGGCTGTGTATGTTGGAAGTTTTAGTAGGCTAAACAAGTTCAGAGGCCAAGTGTTTGTGGTTCGTTTGAGAGGTTACCAGTGGGAGATGAGGACCAGCAAGAGCTTTCAGGGCTGGCACCTTTAGTGTAGGAGCAATCGCTGGACGTTCGCAATTTCGGTGTTGAGCTCTGGCCAGATTGAGCAGGAGAGGCTGTGTATGTTGGAAGTTTTAGTAGGCTAAACAAGTTCAGAGGCCAAGTGTTTGTGGTTCGTTTGAGAGGTTACCAGTGGGAGATGAGGACCAGCAAGAGCTTTCAGGGCTGGCACCTTTAGTGTAGGAGCAATCGCTGGACGTTCGCAATTTCGGTGTTGAGCTCTGGCCAGATTGAGCAGGAGAGGCTGTGTACGTTGGAAGTTTTAGTAGGCTAAACAAGTTCAGAGGCCAAGTGTTTGTGGTTCGTTTGAGAGGTTACCAGTGGGAGATGAGGACCAGCAAGAGCTTTCAGGGCTGGCACCTTTAGTGTAGGAGCAATCGCTGGACGTTCGCAATTTCGTTGGTAAATTTTGGCAGATTGAGCAGGAGAGGCTGTGTACGTTGGAAGTTTTAGTAGGCTAAACAAGTTCAGAGGCCAAGTGTTTGTGGTTCGTTTGAGAGGTTACCAGTGGGAGATGAGGACCAGCAAGAGCTTTCAGGGCTGGCACCTTTAGTGTAGGAGCAATCGCTGGACGTTCGCAATTTCGGTGTTGAGCTCTGGCCAGATTGAGCAGGAGAGGCTGTGTACGTTGGAAGTTTTAGTAGCCTAAACAAGTTCAGAGCCCAAGTGTTTGTGGTTTGTTTGACAGGTTACCAGTGGGAGATGAGGACCAGCAAGAGCTTTCAGGGCTGGCACCTTTAGTGTAGGAGCAATCGCTGGACGTTCGAATTTCGTTGGCAAATTTTGGGCAGATTGAGCAGGAGAGGCTGTGTACGTTGGAAGTTTTAGTAGGCTAAACAAGTTCAGAGGGCAAGTGTTTGTGGTTCGTTTGAGAGGTTACCAGTGGGAGATGAGGACCAGCAAGAGCTTTCAGGGCTGGCACCTTTAGTGTAGGAGCAATCGCTGGATGTTCGCAATTTCGGTGTTGAGCTCTGGCCAGATTGAGCAGGAGAGGCTGTGTACGTTGGAAGTTTTAGTAGGCTAAACAAGTTCAGAGGCCAAGTGTTTGTGGTTCGTTTGAGAGGTTACCAGTGGGAGATGAGGACCAGCAAGAGCTTTCAGGGCTGGCACCTTTAGTGTAGGAGCAATCGCTGGACGTTCGCAATTTCGGTGTTGAGCTCTGGCCAGATTGAGCAGGAGAGGCTGTGTACGTTGGAAGTTTTAGTAGGCTAAACAAGTTCAGAGCCCAAGTGTTTGTGGTTTGTTTGAGAGGTTACCAGTGGGAGATGAGGACCAGCAAGAGCTTTCAGGGCTGGCACCTTTAGTGTAGGAGCAATCGCTGGACGTTCGAATTTCGTTGGCAAATTTTGGGCAGATTGAGCAGGAGAGGCTGTGTACGTTGGAAGTTTTAGTAGGCTAAACAAGTTCAGAGCCAAGTGTTTGTGGTTCGTTTGAGAGGTTACCAGTGGGAGATGAGGACCAGCAAGAGCTTTCAGGGCTGGCACCTTTAGTGTAGGAGCAATCGCTGGACGTTGGCAATTTCGGTGTTGAGCTCTGGCCAGATTGAGCTGGAGAGGCTGTGTACGTTGGAAGTTTTAGTAGGCTAAACAAGTTCAGAGGCCAAGTGTTTGTGGTTCGTTTGAGAGGTTACCAGTGGGAGATGAGGACCAGCAAGAGCTTTCAGGGCTGGCACCTTTAGTGTAGGAGCAGTCGCTGGACGTTCGCAATTTCGGTGTTGAGCTCTGGCCAGATTGAGCAGGAGAGGCTGTGTACGTTGGAAGTTTTAGTAGGCTAAACAAGTTCAGAGGCCAAGTGTTTGTGGTTCGTTTGAGAGGTTACCAGTGGGAGATGAGGACCAGCAAGAGCTTTCAGGGCTGGCACCTTTAGTGTAGGAGCAATCGCTGGACGTTCGCAATTTCGGTGTTGAGCTCTGGCCAGATTGAGCAGGAGAGGCTGTGTATGTTGGAAGTTTTAGTAGGCTAAACAAGTTCAGAGGCCAAGTGTTTGTGGTTCGTTTGAGAGGTTACCAGTGGGAGATGAGGACCAGCAAGAGCTTTCAGGGCTGGCACCTTTAGTGTAGGAGGAATCGCTGGACGTTCGCAATTTCGGTGTTGAGCTCTGGCCAGATTGAGCAGGAGAGGGAGTGTACGTTGGAAGTTTTAGTAGGCTAAACAAGTTCAGAGGCCAAGTGTTTGTGGTTCGTTTGAGAGGTTACCAGTGGGAGATGAGGACCAGCAAGAGCTTTCAGGGCTGGCACCTTTAGTGTAGGAGCAATCGCTGGACGTTCGCAATTTCGTTGGTAAATTTTGGGCAGATTGAGCAGGAGAGGCTGTGTACGTTGGAAGTTTTAGTAGGCTAAACAAGTTCAGAGCCCAAGTGTTTGTGGTTCGTTTGAGAGGTTACCAGTGGGAGATGAGGACCAGCAAGAGCTTTCAGGGCTGGCACCTTTAGTGTAGGAGCAATCGCTGGACGTTCGCAATTTCGGTGTTGAGCTCTGGCCAGATTGAGCAGGAGAGGCTGTGTACGTTGGAAGTTTTAGTAGGCTAAACAAGTTCAGAGGCCAAGTGTTTGTGGTTCGTTTGAGAGGTTACCAGTGGGAGATGAGGACCAGCAAGAGCTTTCAGGGCTGGCACCTTTAGTGTAGGAGCAATCGCTGGACGTTCGAATTTCGTTGGCAAATTTTGGGCAGATTGAGCAGGAGAGGCTGTGTACGTTGGAAGTTTTAGTAGGCTAAACAAGTTCAGAGGCCAAGTGTTTGTGGTTCGTTTGAGAGGTTACCAGTGGGAGATGAGGACCAGCAAGAGCTTTCAGGGCTGGCACCTTTAGTGTAGGAGCAGTCGCTGGACGTTCGCAATTTCGGTGTTGAGCTCTGGCCAGATTGAGCAGGAGAGGCTGTGTACGTTGGAAGTTTTAGTAGGCTAAACAAGTTCAGAGGCCAAGTGTTTGTGGTTCGTTTGAGAGGTTACCAGTGGGAGATGAGGACCAGCAAGAGCTTTCAGGGCTGGCACCTTTAGTGTAGGAGCAATCGCTGGACGTTCGCAATTTCGGTGTTGAGCTCTGGCCAGATTGAGCAGGAGAGGCTGTGTACGTTGGAAGTTTTAGTAGGCTAAACAAGTTCAGAGGCCAAGTGTTTGTGGTTCGTTTGAGAGGTTACCAGTGGGAGATGAGGACCAGCAAGAGCTTTCAGGGCTGGCACCTTTAGTGTAGGAGCAATCGCTGGACGTTCGCAATTTCGGTGTTGAGCTCTGGCCAGATTGAGCAGGAGAGGCTGTGTACGTTGGAAGTTTTAGTAGGCTAAACAAGTTCAGAGGCCAAGTGTTTGTGGTTCGTTTGAGAGGTTACCAGTGGGAGATGAGGACCAGCAAGAGCTTTCAGGGCTGGCACCTTTAGTGTAGGAGCAATCGCTGGACGTTCGCAATTTCGCTGTTGAGCTCTGGCCAGATTGAGCAGGAGAGGCTGTGTACGTTGGAAGTTTTAGTAGGCTAAACAAGTTCAGAGGCCAAGTGTTTGTGGTTCGTTTGAGAGGTTACCAGTGGGAGATGAGGACCAGCAAGAGCTTTCAGGGCTGGCACCTTTAGTGTAGGAGCAATCGCTGGGCGTTCGCAATTTCGGTGTTGAGCTCTGGCCAGATTGAGCAGGAGAGGCTGTGTATGTTGGAAGTTTTAGTAGGCTAAACAAGTTCAGAGGGCAAGTGTTTGTGGTTCGTTTGAGAGGTTACCAGTGGGAGATGAGGACCAGCAAGAGCTTTCAGGGCTGGCACCTTTAGTGTAGGAGCAATCGCTGGACGTTCGCAATTTCGGTGTTGAGCTCTGGCCAGATTGAGCAGGAGAGGCTGTGTACGTTGGAAGTTTTAGTAGGCTAAACAAGTTCAGAGGCCAAGTGTTTGTGGCTCATTTTAGAATTTACCAGTGGGAGATGAGGACCAGCAAGAGCTTTCAGGGCTGGCACCTTTAGTGTAGGAGCAATCGCTGGACGTTCGCAAGTTTGTTGGTAATTTTTGGGCAGATTGAGCAGGAGAGGCTGTGTATGTTGGAAGTTTTAGTAGGCTAAACAAGTTCAGAGGCCAAGTGTTTGCGGTTCGTTTGAGAGGTTACCAGTGGGAGATGAGGACTAGCAAGAGCTTTCAGGGCTGGCACCTTTAGTGTAGGAGCAATCGCTGGACGTTCGCAATTTCGGTGTTGAGCTCTGGCCAGATTGAGCAGGAGAGGCTGTGTACGTTGGAAGTTTTAGTAGGCTAAACAAGTTCAGAGGCCAAGTGTTTGTGGTTCGTTTGAGAGGTTACCAGTGGGAGATGAGGACCAGCAAGAGCTTTCAGGGCTGGCACCTTTAGTGTAGGAGCAATCGCTGGACGTTCGCAATTTCGGTGTTGAGCTCTGGCCAGATTGAGCAGGAGAGGGAGTGTACGTTGGAAGTTTTAGTAGGCTAAACAAGTTCAGAGGCCAAGTGTTTGTGGTTCGTTTGAGAGGTTACCAGTGGGAGATGAGGACCAGCAAGAGCTTTCAGGGCTGGCACCTTTAGTGTAGGAGCAATCGCTGGACGTTCGCAATTTCGGTGTTGAGCTCTGGCCAGATTGAGCAGGAGAGGCTGTGTACGTTGGAAGTTTTAGTAGGCTAAACAAGTTCAGAGGCCAAGTGTTTGTGGTTCGTTTGAGAGGTTACCAGTGGGAGATGAGGACCAGCAAGAGCTTTCAGGGCTGGCACCTTTAGTGTAGGAGCAATCGCTGGACGTTCGCAATTTCGGTGTTGAGCTCTGGCCAGATTGAGCAGGAGAGGCTGTGTACGTTGGAAGTTTTAGTAGGCTAAACAAGTTCAGAGGCCAAGTGTTTGTGGTTCGTTTGAGAGGTTACCAGTGGGAGATGAGGACCAGCAAGAGCTTTCAGGGCTGGCACCTTTAGTGTAGGAGCAATCGCTGGACGTTCGCAATTTCGGTGTTGAGCTCTGGCCAGATTGAGCAGGAGAGGCTGTGTACGTTGGAAGTTTTAGTAGGCTAAACAAGTTCAGAGGCCAAGTGTTTGTGGTTCGTTTGAGAGGTTACCAGTGGGAGATGAGGACCAGCAAGAGCTTTCAGGGCTGGCACCTTTAGTGTAGGAGCAATCGCTGGACGTTCGCAATTTCGGTGTTGAGCTCTGGCCAGATTGAGCAGGAGAGGCTGTGTACGTTGGAAGTTTTAGTAGGCTAAACAAGTTCAGAGGCCAAGTGTTTGTGGTTCGTTTGAGAGGTTACCAGTGGGAGATGAGGACCAGCAAGAGCTTTCAGGGCTGGCACCTTTAGTGTAGGAGCAATCGCTGGACGTTCGCAATTTCGGTGTTGAGCTCTGGCCAGATTGAGCAGGAGAGGCTGTGTACGTTGGAAGTTTTAGTAGGCTAAACAAGTTCAGAGCCCAAGTGTTTGTGGCTCATTTTAGAGGTTACCAGTGGGAGATGAGGACCAGCAAGAGCTTTCAGGGCTGGCACCTTTAGTGTAGGAGCAATCGCTGGACGTTCGCAATTTCGTTTGTAATTTTTGGGCAGATTGAGCAGGAGAGGCTGTGTACGTTGGAAGTTTTAGTAGGCTAAACAAGTTCAGAGGCCAAGTGTTTGTGGTTCGTTTGAGAGGTTACCAGTGGGAGATGAGGACCAGCAAGAGCTTTCAGGGCTGGCACCTTTAGTGTAGGAGCAATCGCTGGGCGTTCGCAATTTCGGTGTTGAGCTCTGGGCAGATTGAGCAGGAGAGGCTGTGTACGTTGGAAGTTTTAGTAGGCTAAACAAGTTCAGAGGCAAGTGTTTGTGGTTCGTTTGAGAGGTTACCAGTGGGAGATGAGGACCAGCAAGAGCTTTCAGGGCTGGCACCTTTAGTGTAGGAGCAATCGCTGGACGTTCGCAATTTCGGTGTTGAGCTCTGGCCAGATTGAGCAGGAGAGGCTGTGTACGTTGGAAGTTTTAGTAGGCTAAACAAGTTCAGAGGCCAAGTGTTTGTGGTTCGTTTGAGAGGTTACCAGTGGGAGATGAGGACCAGCAAGAGCTTTCAGGGCTGGCACCTTTAGTGTAGGAGCAATCGCTGGACGTTCGCAATTTCGGTGTTGAGCTCTGGCCAGATTGAGCAGGAGAGGCTGTGTACGTTGGAAGTTTTAGTAGGCTAAACAAGTTCAGAGGCCAAGTGTTTGTGGTTCGTTTGAGAGGTTACCAGTGGGAGATGAGGACCAGCAAGAGCTTTCAGGGCTGGCACCTTTAGTGTAGGAGCAATCGCTGGACGTTCGCAATTTCGGTGTTGAGCTCTGGCCAGATTGAGCAGGAGAGGCTGTGTACGTTGGAAGTTTTAGTAGGCTAAACAAGTTCAGAGCCCAAGTGTTTGTGGCTCATTTTAGAGGTTACCAGTGGGAGATGAGGACCAGCAAGAGCTTTCAGGGCTGGCACCTTTAGTGTAGGAGCAATCGCTGGACGTTCGCAATTTCGTTTGTAATTTTTGGGCAGATTGAGCAGGAGAGGCTGTGTACGTTGGAAGTTTTAGTAGGCTAAACAAGTTCAGAGGCCAAGTGTTTGTGGTTCGTTTGAGAGGTTACCAGTGGGAGATGAGGACCAGCAAGAGCTTTCAGGGCTGGCACCTTTAGTGTAGGAGCAATCGCTGGACGTTCGAATTTCGTTGGTAAATTTTGGGCAGATTGAGCAGGAGAGGCTGTGTACGTTGGAAGTTTTAGTAGGCTAAACAAGTTCAGAGGCCAAGTGTTTGTGGTTCGTTTGAGAGGTTACCAGTGGGAGATGAGGACCAGCAAGAGCTTTCAGGGCTGGCACCTTTAGTGTAGGAGCAATCGCTGGACGTTCGAATTTCGTTGGCAAATTTTGGGCAGATTGAACAGGAGAGGCTGTGTACGTTGGAAGTTTTAGTAGGCTAAACAAGTTCAGAGGCCAAGTGTTTGTGGTTCGTTTGAGAGGTTACCAGTGGGAGATGAGGACCAGCAAGAGCTTTCAGTGCTGTCACCTTTAGTGTAGGAGCAATCGCTGGACGTTCGCAATTTCGGTGTTGAGCTCTGGCCAGATTGAGCAGGAGAGGCTGTGTACGTTGGAAGTTTTAGTAGGCTAAACAAGTTCAGAGGCCAAGTGTTTGTGGTTCGTTTGAGAGGTTACCAGTGGGAGATGAGGACCAGCAAGAGCTTTCAGGGCTGGCACCTTTAGTGTAGGAGCAATCGCTGGACGTTCGCAATTTCGGTGTTGAGCTCTGGCCAGATTGAGCAGGAGAGGCTGTGTACGTTGGAAGTTTTAGTAGGCTAAACATGTTCAGAGGCCAAGTGTTTGTGGTTCGTTTGAGAGGTTACCAGTGGCAGATGAGGACCAGCAAGAGCTTTCAGGGCTGGCACCTTTAGTGTAGGAGCAATCGCTGGACGTTCGCAATTTCGGTGTTGAGCTCTGCCCAGATTGAGCAGGAGAGGGAGTGTACGTTGGAAGTTTTAGTAGGCTAAATGTCGTGGTTTAAGCCCAGCTGGCAACCAAGCACCACACAGCCGCTCGCTCACTCCCCCCAGGTGGGATGGGGGAGAGAATCGGAAGAGTAAAAGTGAGAAAGCTCGTGGGTTGAGATAAAGGCAGTTTAATAGGTCAAGCAAAAGCCGCACACGCAAGCAAAGCAAAACAAGGAATTCATTCACCACTTCCCATCGGCAGGCAGGTGTTCAGCCATCTCCAGGAAAGCAGGGCTCCATCACGCGTAACGGTTACTTGGGAAGACAAACGCCATTACTCCAAATGTCCCCCCCTTCCTTCTTCTTCCCCCAGCTTTATATACTGAGCATGACGTCATATGGTATGGAATATCCCTTTGGTCAGTTGGGGTCAGCTGTCCCGGCTGTGTCCCCTCCCAACTTCCCGTGCACCCCCAGCCCACTCACTGGTGGTGAGAAGCAGAAAAGGCCTTGACTCTGTGTAAGCACTGCTCAGCAGTAACTAAAACATCCCTGCTTTATCAACACTGTTTCCAGCACAAATCCAAAACACAGCCCCATACTAGCTGCTATGAAGAAAGTTAACTCTACCCCAGCCAAAACCAGCACATTCTCCACCCCTTATTCCATACCATTTACGTCATGCTCAGGTCTCACACTATTCAATACATTCTCATTAACTATCACCCCCCTTCCCATCCTTTGATAGAATACACATATACCATTCCCTTAGTCTATGGACCACCCCTGTAAAATGTCCATAAATATCCGCAAATGTTCACAAAATGTCCATTGAGTTCATTTGGTCCATCACTTTGGGCTCCATCTGTTATGGTGGTCACTCAGGACAGGTGTTGTATTGCATGGAGTTTTTGGGCACCACAGCCAGCTCAGGTGGGGTCACTGCTGCACTTGCACTGCTTCTTGTAAGGCTTGTCCTCCAGTGGTTCAGGTGGTTCCTGCTACAGTAATTCCTGTAACATGCAACTCAAACTATGGGTTACAACAATTTAAAGGTATTTCTATTACAATCTCTACCCCAGTCCCTTTGGACCAGACCACAGGGTTTAGCACTGCAATGAACTCCTCCCCTTGCTCCTAGCCTGGCTAGCAACAAGGGGTTCTTGCTATAATAATTCCCATAACATGCAACTCAAATCCTGGGTTACAACAATTTAAAGGTGTTTCCATTACAACCTCCACCCCTGGTCCCTTTGGACCAGACCATAGGGTTTAATATTGCAATGAACTCCTCCCCTTGCCCCTGCTCTGGCTTGGACTTATCCACAGACTGCAGTTCCTTAGGATTGTACCTGCTCCAAGT
>NW_026777067.1:0-63399 GCF_030936135.1 Gavia stellata
TGCACCTTTAGTGTAGGAGCAATCGCTGGACGTTCGCAATTTCGTTGGTGAATTTTGGGCAGATTGAGCAGGAGAGGCTGTGTACGTTGGAAGTTTTAGTAGGCTAAACAAGTTCAGAGCCCAAGTGTTTGTGGTTCGTTTGAGAGGTTACCAGTGGGAGATGAGGACCAGCAAGAGCTTTCAGGGCTGGCACCTTTAGTGTAGGAGCAATCGCTGGACGTTCGCAATTTCGGTGTTGAGCTCTGGCCAGATTGAGCAGGAGAGGCTGTGTACGTTGGAAGTTTTAGTAGGCTAAACAAGTTCAGAGCCCAAGTGTTTGTGGTTCGTTTGAGAGGTTACCAGTGGGAGATGAGGACCAGCAAGAGCTTTCAGGGCTGGCACCTTTAGTGTAGGAGCAATCGCTGGACGTTCGCAATTTCGGTGTTGAGCTCTGGCCAGATTGAGCAGGAGAGGCTGTGTACGTTGGAAGTTTTAGTAGGCGAAACAAGTTCAGAGCCCAAGTGTTTGTGGTTCGTTTGAGAGGTTACCAGTGGGAGATGAGGACCAGCAAGAGCTTTCAGGGCTGGCACCTTTAGTGTAGGAGCAATCGCTGGACGTTCGCAATTTCGGTGTTGAGCTCTGGCCAGATTGAGCAGGAGAGGCTGTGTACGTTGGAAGTTTTAGTAGGCGAAACAAGTTCAGAGCCCAAGTGTTTGTGGTTCGTTTGAGAGGTTACCAGTGGGAGATGAGGACCAGCAAGAGCTTTCAGGGCTGGCACCTTTAGTGTAGGAGCAATCGCTGGACGTTCACAATTTCGGTGTTGAGCTCTGGCCAGATTGAGCAGGAGAGGCTGTGTACGTTGGAAGTTTTAGTAGGCTAAACAAGTTCAGAGGCCAAGTGTTTGTGGTTCGTTTGAGAGGTTACCAGTGGGAGATGAGGACCAGCAAGAGCTTTCAGGGCTGGCACCTTTAGTGTAGGAGCAATCGCTGGACGTTTGCAATGTCGGTGTTGAGCTCTGGCCAGATTGAGCAGGAGAGGCTGTGTACGTTGGAAGTTTTAGTAGGCTAAACAAGTTCAGAGCCCAAGTGTTTGTGGTTCGTTTGAGAGGTTACCAGTGGGAGATGAGGACCAGCAAGAGCTTTCAGGGCTGGCACCTTTAGTGTAGGAGCAATCCCTGGACGTTCGCAATTTCGTTGCTGAATTTTGGCCAGATTGAGCAGGAGAGGCTGTGTACGTTGGAAGTTTTAGCAGCCTAAACAAGTTCAGAGCCCAAGAGTTTGTGGTTCGTTTGAGAGGTTACCAGTGGGAGATGAGGACCAGCAAGAGCTTTCAGGGCTGGCACCTTTAGTGTAGGAGCAATCGCTGGACGTTCGCAATTTCGGTGTTGAGCTCTGGCCAGATTGAGCAGGAGAGGCTGTGTACGTTGGAAGTTTTAGTAGGCTAAACAAGTTCAGAGCCCAAGTGTTTGTGGTTCGTTTGAGAGGTTACCAGTGGGAGATGAGGACCAGCAAGAGCTTTCAGGGCTGGCACCTTTAGTGTAGGAGCAATCGCTGGACGTTCGCAATGTCGGTGTTGAGCTCTGGCCAGATTGAGCAGGAGAGGCTGTGTACGTTGGAAGTTTTAGTAGGCTAAACAAGTTCAGAGCCCAAGTGTTTGTGGTTCGTTTGAGAGGTTACCAGTGGGAGATGAGGACCAGCAAGAGCTTTCAGGGCTGGCACCTTTAGTGTAGGAGCAATCGCTGGACGTTCGCAATTTCGGTGTTGAGCTCTGGCCAGATTGAGCAGGAGAGGCTGTATACGTTGGAAGTTTTAGTAGGCTAAACAAGTTCAGAGCCCAAGTGTTTGTGGTTCGTTTGAGAGGTTACCAGTGGGAGATGAGGACCAGCAAGAGCTTTCAGGGCTGGCACCTTTAGTGTAGGAGCAATCGCTGGACGTTCGCAATTTCGTTGCTGAATTTTGGCTAGATTGAGCAGGAGAGGCTGTGTACGTTGCAAGTTTTAGTAGGCTAAACAAGTTCAGAGCCCAAGTGTTTGTGGTTCGTTTGAGAGGTTACCAGTGGGAGATGAGGACCCGCAAGAGCTTTCAGGGCTGGCACCTTTAGTGTAGGAGCAATCGCTGGACGTTCGCAATTTCGGTGTTGAGCTCTGGCCAGATTGAGCAGGAGAGGCTGTGTACGTTGGAAGTTTTAGTAGGCTAAACAAGTTCAGAGCCCAAGTGTTTGTGGTTCGTTTGAGAGGTTACCAGTGGGAGATGAGGACCCGCAAGAGCTTTCAGGGCTGGCACCTTTAGTGTAGGAGCAATCGCTGGACGTTCGCAATTTCGGTGTTGAGCTCTGGCCAGATTGAGCAGGAGAGGCTGTGTACGTTGGAAGTTTTAGCAGCCTAAACAAGTTCAGAGCCCAAGAGTTTGTGGTTCGTTTGAGAGGTTACCAGTGGGAGATGAGGACCAGCAAGAGCTTTCAGGGCTGGCACCTTTAGTGTAGGAGCAATCGCTGGACGTTCGCAATTTCGGTGTTGAGCTCTGGCCAGATTGAGCAGGAGAGGCTGTGTACGTTGGAAGTTTTAGTAGGCTAAACAAGTTCAGAGCCCAAGTGTTTGTGGTTCGTTTGAGAGGTTACCAGTGGGAGATGAGGACCAGCAAGAGCTTTCAGGGCTGGCACCTTTAGTGTAGGAGCAATCGCTGGACGTTCGCAATTTCGGTGTTGAGCTCTGGCCAGATTGAGCAGGAGAGGCTGTGTACGTTGGAAGTTTTAGTAGGCTAAACAAGTTCAGAGCCCAAGTGTTTGTGGTTCGTTTGAGAGGTTACCAGTGGGAGATGAGGACCAGCAAGAGCTTTCAGGGCTGGCACCTTTAGTGTAGGAGCAATCGCTGGACGTTCGCAATTTCGGTGTTGAGCTCTGGCCAGATTGAGCAGGAGAGGCTGTATACGTTGGAAGTTTTAGTAGGCTAAACAAGTTCAGAGCCCAAGTGTTTGTGGTTCGTTTGAGAGGTTACCAGTGGGAGATGAGGACCAGCAAGAGCTTTCAGGGCTGGCACCTTTAGTGTAGGAGCAATCGCTGGACGTTCGCAATTTCGTTGCTGAATTTTGGCTAGATTGAGCAGGAGAGGCTGTGTACGTTGGAAGTTTTAGTAGGCTAAACAAGTTCAGAGCCCAAGTGTTTGTGGTTCGTTTGAGAGGTTACCAGTGGGAGATGAGGACCCGCAAGAGCTTTCAGGGCTGGCACCTTTAGTGTAGGAGCAATCGCTGGACGTTCGCAATTTCGGTGTTGAGCTCTGGCCAGATTGAGCAGGAGAGGCTGTGTACGTTGGAAGTTTTAGTAGGCTAAACAAGTTCAGAGCCCAAGTGTTTGTGGTTCGTTTGAGAGGTTACCAGTGGGAGATGAGGACCCGCAAGAGCTTTCAGGGCTGGCACCTTTAGTGTAGGAGCAATCGCTGGACGTTCGCAATTTCGGTGTTGAGCTCTGGCCAGATTGAGCAGGAGAGGCTGTGTACGTTGGAAGTTTTAGTAGGCGAAACAAGTTCAGAGCCCAAGTGTTTGTGGTTCGTTTGAGAGGTTACCAGTGGGAGATGAGGACCCGCAAGAGCTTTCAGGGCTGGCACCTTTAGTGTAGGAGCAATCGCTGGACGTTCGCAATTTCGGTGTTGAGCTCTGGCCAGATTGAGCAGGAGAGGCTGTGGACGTTGGAAGTTTTAGTAGGCTAAACAAGTTCAGAGGCCAAGTGTTTGTGGTTCGTTTGAGAGGTTACCAGTGGGAGATGAGGACCAGCAAGAGCTTTCAGGGCTGGCACCTTTAGTGTAGGAGCAATCCCTGGACGTTCGCAATTTCGGTGTTGAGCTCTGGCCAGATTGAGCAGGAGAGGCTGTGTACGTTCGAAGTTTTAGTAGGCGAAACAAGTTCAGAGCCCAAGTGTTTGTGGTTCGTTTGAGAGGTTACCAGTGGGAGATGAGGACCAGCAAGAGCTTTCAGGGCTGGCACCTTTAGTGTAGGAGCAATCGCTGGACGTTCGCAATTTCGGTGTTGAGCTCTGGCCAGATTGAGCAGGAGAGGCTGTGTACGTTGGAAGTTTTAGTAGGCGAAACAAGTTCAGAGCCCAAGTGTTTGTGGTTCGTTTGAGAGGTTACCAGTGGGAGATGAGGACCAGCAAGAGCTTTCAGGGCTGGCACCTTTAGTGTAGGAGCAATCGCTGGACGTTCGCAATTTCGGTGCTGAGCTCTGGCCAGATTGAGCAGGAGAGGCTGTGTACGTTGGAAGTTTTAGTAGGCTAAACAAGTTCAGAGGCCAAGTGTTTGTGGTTCGTTTGAGAGGTTACCAGTGGGAGATGAGGACCAGCAAGAGCTTTCAGGGCTGGCACCTTTAGTGTAGGAGCAATCCCTGGACGTTCGCAATTTCGGTGTTGAGCTCTGGCCAGATTGAGCAGGAGAGGCTGTGTACGTTGGAAGTTTTAGTAAGCGAAACAAGTTCAGAGCCCAAGTGTTTGTGGTTCGTTTGAGAGGTTACCAGTGGGAGATGAGGACCAGCAAGAGCTTTCAGGGCTGGCACCTTTAGTGTAGGAGCAATCGCTGGACGTTCGCAATTTCGTTGGTGAATTTTGGCAAGATTGAGCAGGAGAGGCTGTGTACGTTGGAAGTTTTAGTAGGCTAAACAAGTTCAGAGCCCAAGTGTTTGTGGTTCGTTTGAGAGGTTACCAGTGGGAGATGAGGACCAGCAAGAGCTTTCAGGGCTGGCACCTTTAGTGTAGGAGCAATCGCTGGACGTTCGCAATTTTTTTTCTGAATTTTGGCCAGACTGAGCAGGAGAGGCTGTGTACGTTGGAAGTTTTAGTAGGCTAAACAAGTTCAGAGCCCAAGTGTTTGTGGTTCTTTTGAGAGGTTACCAGTGGGAGATGAGGACCAGCAAGAGCTTTCAGGGCTGGCACCTTTAGTGTAGGAGCAATCGCTGGACGTTCGCAATTTCGGTGTTGAGCTCTGGCCAGATTGAGCAGGAGAGGATGTGTACGTTGGAAGTTTTAGTAGGCTAAACAAGTTCAGAGCCCAAGTGTTTGTGGTTCGTTTGAGAGGTTACCAGTGGGAGATGAGGACCAGCAAGAGCTTTCAGGGCTGGCACCTTTAGTGTAGGAGCAATCCCTGGACGTTCGCAATTTCGGTGTTGAGCTCTGGCCAGTTTGAGCAGGAGAGGCTGTGTACGTTGGAAGTTTTAGTAGGCTAAACAAGTTCAGAGCCCAAGTGTTTGTGGTTCGTTTGAGAGGTTACCAGTGGGAGATGAGGACCAGCAAGAGCTTTCAGGGCTGGCACCTTTAGTGTAGGAGCAATCCCTGGACGTTCGTAATTTCGTTGCTGATTTTTGGGCAGATTGAGCAGGAGAGGCTGTGTACGTTGGAAGTTTTAGTAGGCTAAACAAGTTCAGAGCCCAAGTGTTTGTGGTTCGTTTGAGAGGTTACCAGTGGGAGATGAGGACCAGCAAGAGCTTTCAGGGCTGGCACCTTTAGTGTAGGAGCAATCGCTGGACGTTCGCAATTTCGTTGGTGAATTTTGGCCAGATTGAGCAGGAGAGGCTGTGTACGTTGGAAGTTTTAGCAGCCTAAACAAGTTCAGAGCCCAAGTGTTTGTGGTTCGTTTGAGAGGTTACCAGTGGGAGATGAGGACCAGCAAGAGCTTTCAGGGCTGGCACCTTTAGTGTAGGAGCAATCGCTGGACGTTCGCAATTTCGGTGTTGAGCTCTGGCCAGATTGAGCAGGAGAGGCTGTGTACGTTGGAAGTTTTAGTAGGCTAAACAAGTTCAGAGCCCAAGTGTTTGTGGTTCATTTGAGAGGTTACCAGTGGGAGATGAGGACCAGCAAGAGCTTTCAGGGCTGGCACCTTTAGTGTAGGAGCAATCGCTGGACGTTCGCAATTTCGTTGCTGAATTTTGGCAGATTGAGCAGGAGAGGCTGTGTACGTTGGAAGTTTTAGTAGGCTAAACAAGTTCAGAGCCCAAGTGTTTGTGGTTCGTTTGAGAGGTTACCAGTGGGAGATGAGGACCAGCAAGAGCTTTCAGGGCTGGCACCTTTAGTGTAGGAGCAATCGCTGGACATTCGCAATTTCGGTGTTGAGCTCTGGCCAGATTGAGCAGGAGAGGCTGTGTACGTTGGAAGTTGTAGTAGGCGAAACAAGTTCAGAGCCCAAGTGTTTGTGGTTCGTTTGAGAGGTTACCAGTGGGAGATGAGGACCAGCAAGAGCTTTCAGGGCTGGCACCTTTAGTGTAGGAGCAATCGCTGGACGTTCGCAATTTCGGTGCTGAGCTCTGGCCAGATTGAGCAGGAGAGGCTGTGTACGTTGGAAGTTTTAGTAGGCTAAACAAGTTCAGAGCCCAAGTGTTTGTGGTTCGTTTGAGAGGTTACCAGTGGGAGATGAGGACCAGCAAGAGCTTTCAGGGCTGGCACCTTTAGTGTAGGAGCAATCGCTGGACGTTCTCAATTTCGGTGTTGAGCTCTGGCCAGATTGAGCAGGAGAGGCTGTGTACGTTGGAAGTTTTAGTAGGCTAAACAAGTTCAGAGCCCAAGTGTTTGTGGTTCGTTTGAGAGGTTACCAGTGGGAGATGAGGACCAGCAAGAGCTTTCAGGGCTGGCACCTTTAGTGTAGGAGCAATCGCTGGACGTTCGCAATTTCGGTGTTGAGCTCTGGCCAGATTGAGCAGGAGAGGCTGTGTACGTTGGAAGTTTTAGTAGGCGAAACAAGTTCAGAGCCCAAGTGTTTGTGGTTCGTTTGAGAGGTTACCAGTGGGAGATGAGGACCAGCAAGAGCTTTCAGGGCTGGCACCTTTAGTGTAGGAGCAATCGCTGGACGTTCGCAATTTCGGTGTTGAGCTCTGGCCAGATTGAGCAGGAGAGGCTGTGTACGTTGGAAGTTTTAGTAGGCGAAACAAGTTCAGAGGCCAAGTGTTTGTGGTTCGTTTGAGAGGTTACCAGTGGGAGATGAGGACCAGCAAGAGCTTTCAGGGCTGGCACCTTTAGTGTAGGAGCAATCGCTGGACGTTCGCAATTTCGGTGTTGAGCTCTGGCCAGATTGAGCAGGAGAGGCTGTATACGTTGGAAGTTTTAGTAGGCGAAACAAGTTCAGAGCCCAAGTGTTTGTGGTTCGTTTGAGAGGTTACCAGTGGGAGATGAGGACCAGCAAGAGCTTTCAGGGCTGGCACCTTTAGTGTAGGAGCAATCGCTGGACGTTCGCAATTTCGGTGTTGAGCTCTGGCCAGATTGAGCAGGAGAGGCTGTGTACGTTGGAAGTTTTAGTAGGCTAAACAAGTTCAGAGCCCAAGTGTTTGTGGTTCGTTTGAGAGGTTACCAGTGGGAGATGAGGACCAGCAAGAGCTTTCAGGGCTGGCACCTTTAGTGTAGGAGCAATCCCTGGACGTTCGCAATTTCGGTGTTGAGCTCTGGCCAGATTGAGCAGGAGAGGCTGTGTACGTTGGAAGTTTTAGTAGGCGAAACATGTTCAGAGCCCAAGTGTTTGTGGTTCGTTTGAGAGGTTACCAGTGGGAGATGAGGACCAGCAAGAGCTTTCAGGGCTGGCACCTTTAGTGTAGGAGCAATCGCTGGACGTTCGCAATTTCGGTGTTGAGCTCTGGCCAGATTGAGCAGGAGAGGCTGTGTACGTTGGAAGTTTTAGTAGGCTAAACAAGTTCAGAGCCCAAGTGTTTGTGGTTCGTTTGAGAGGTTACCAGTGGGAGATGAGGACCAGCAAGAGCTTTCAGGGCTGGCACCTTTAGTGTAGGAGCAATCGCTGGACGTTCGCAATTTCGGTGTTGAGCTCTGGCCAGATTGAGCAGGAGAGGCTGTATACGTTGGAAGTTTTAGTAGGCTAAACAAGTTCAGAGCCCAAGTGTTTGTGGTTCGTTTGAGAGGTTACCAGTGGGAGATGAGGACCAGCAAGAGCTTTCAGGGCTGGCACCTTTAGTGTAGGAGCAATCGCTGGACGTTCTCAATTTCGGTGTTGAGCTCTGGCCAGATTGAGCAGGAGAGGCTGTGTACGTTGGAAGTTTTAGTAGGCTAAACAAGTTCAGAGCCCAAGTGTTTGTGGTTCGTTTGAGAGGTTACCAGTGGGAGATGAGGACCAGCAAGAGCTTTCAGGGCTGGCACCTTTAGTGTAGGAGCAATCGCTGGACGTTCGCAATTTCGGTGTTGAGCTCTGGCCAGATTGAGCAGGAGAGGCTGTGTACGTTGGAAGTTTTAGTAGGCGAAACAAGTTCAGAGCCCAAGTGTTTGTGGTTCGTTTGAGAGGTTACCAGTGGGAGATGAGGACCAGCAAGAGCTTTCAGGGCTGGCACCTTTAGTGTAGGAGCAATCGCTGGACGTTCGCAATTTCGGTGTTGAGCTCTGGCCAGATTGAGCAGGAGAGGCTGTGTACGTTGGAAGTTTTAGTAGGCTAAACAAGTTCAGAGCCCAAGTGTTTGTGGTTCGTTTGAGAGGTTACCAGTGGGAGATGAGGACCAGCAAGAGCTTTCAGGGCTGGCACCTTTAGTGTAGGAGCAATCGCTGGACGTTCGCAATTTCGGTGTTGAGCTCTGGCCAGATTGAGCAGGAGAGGCTGTATACGTTGGAAGTTTTAGTAGGCTAAACAAGTTCAGAGCCCAAGTGTTTGTGGTTCGTTTGAGAGGTTACCAGTGGGAGATGAGGACCAGCAAGAGCTTTCAGGGCTGGCACCTTTAGTGTAGGAGCAATCGCTGGACGTTCGCAATTTCGGTGTTGAGCTCTGGCCAGATTGAGCAGGAGAGGCTGTGTACGTTGGAAGTTTTAGTAGGCTAAACAAGTTCAGAGCCCAAGTGTTTGTGGTTCGTTTGAGAGGTTACCAGTGGGAGATGAGGACCAGCAAGAGCTTTCAGGGCTGGCACCTTTAGTGTAGGAGCAATCCCTGGACGTTCGCAATTTCGGTGTTGAGCTCTGGCCAGATTGAGCAGGAGAGGCTGTGTACGTTGGAAGTTTTAGTAGGCGAAACAAGTTCAGAGCCCAAGTGTTTGTGGTTCGTTTGAGAGGTTACCAGTGGGAGATGAGGACCAGCAAGAGCTTTCAGGGCTGGCACCTTTAGTGTAGGAGCAATCGCTGGACGTTCGCAATTTCGGTGTTGAGCTCTGGCCAGATTGAGCAGGAGAGGCTGTGTACGTTGGAAGTTTTAGTAGGCTAAACAAGTTCAGAGCCCAAGTGTTTGTGGTTCGTTTGAGAGGTTACCAGTGGGAGATGAGGACCAGCAAGAGCTTTCAGGGCTGGCACCTTTAGTGTAGGAGCAATCGCTGGACGTTCGCCATGTTGGTGTTGAGCTCTGGCCAGATTGAGCAGGAGAGGCTGTATACGTTGGAAGTTTTAGTAGGCTAAACAAGTTCAGAGCCCAAGTGTTTGTGGTTCGTTTGAGAGGTTACCAGTGGGAGATGAGGACCAGCAAGAGCTTTCAGGGCTGGCACCTTTAGTGTAGGAGCAATCCCTGGACGTTCGCAATTTCGGTGCTGAGCTCTGGCCAGTTTGAGCAGGAGAGGCTGTGTACGTTGGAAGTTTTAGTAGGCGAAACAAGTTCAGAGCCCAAGTGTTTGTGGTTCGTTTGAGAGGTTACCAGTGGGAGATGAGGACCAGCAAGAGCTTTCAGGGCTGGCACCTTTAGTGTAGGAGCAATCCCTGGACGTTCGCAATTTCGGTGTTGAGCTCTGGCCAGATTGAGCAGGAGAGGCTGTGTACGTTGGAAGTTTTAGTAGGCGAAACAAGTTAAGAGCCCAAGTGTTTGTGGTTCGTTTGAGAGGTTACCAGTGGGAGATGAGGACCAGCAAGAGCTTTCAGGGCTGGCACCTTTAGTGTAGGAGCAATCGCTGGACGTTCGCAATTTCGTTGGTGAATTTTGGCAAGATTGAGCAGGAGAGGCTGTGTACGTTGGAAGTTTTAGTAGGCTAAACAAGTTCAGAGCCCAAGTGTTTGTGGTTCGTTTGAGAGGTTACCAGTGGGAGATGAGGACCAGCAAGAGCTTTCAGGGCTGGCACCTTTAGTGTAGGAGCAATCGCTGGACGTTCGCAATTTTTTTTCTGAATTTTGGCCAGATTGAGCAGGAGAGGCTGTGTACGTTGGAAGTTTTAGTAGGCTAAACAAGTTCAGAGCCCAAGTGTTTGTGGTTCGTTTGAGAGGTTACCAGTGGGAGATGAGGACCAGCAAGAGCTTTCAGGGCTGGCACCTTTAGTGTAGGAGCAATCGCTGGACGTTCTCAATTTCGGTGTTGAGCTCTGGCCAGATTGAGCAGGAGAGGCTGTGTACGTTGGAAGTTTTAGTAGGCTAAACAAGTTCAGAGCCCAAGTGTTTGTGGTTCGTTTGAGAGGTTACCAGTGGGAGATGAGGACCAGCAAGAGCTTTCAGGGCTGGCACCTTTAGTGTAGGAGCAATCGCTGGACGTTCGCAATTTCGGTGTTGAGCTCTGGCCAGATTGAGCAGGAGAGGCTGTGTACGTTGGAAGTTTTAGTAGGCGAAACAAGTTCAGAGCCCAAGTGTTTGTGGTTCGTTTGAGAGGTTACCAGTGGGAGATGAGGACCAGCAAGAGCTTTCAGGGCTGGCACCTTTAGTGTAGGAGCAATCGCTGGACGTTCGCAATTTCGGTGTTGAGCTCTGGCCAGATTGAGCAGGAGAGGCTGTGTACGTTGGAAGTTTTAGTAGGCTAAACAAGTTCAGAGCCCAAGTGTTTGTGGTTCGTTTGAGAGGTTACCAGTGGGAGATGAGGACCAGCAAGAGCTTTCAGGGCTGGCACCTTTAGTGTAGGAGCAATCGCTGGACGTTCGCAATTTCGGTGTTGAGCTCTGGCCAGATTGAGCAGGAGAGGCTGTATACGTTGGAAGTTTTAGTAGGCTAAACAAGTTCAGAGCCCAAGTGTTTGTGGTTCGTTTGAGAGGTTACCAGTGGGAGATGAGGACCAGCAAGAGCTTTCAGGGCTGGCACCTTTAGTGTAGGAGCAATCGCTGGACGTTCGCAATTTCGGTGTTGAGCTCTGGCCAGATTGAGCAGGAGAGGCTGTGTACGTTGGAAGTTTTAGTAGGCTAAACAAGTTCAGAGCCCAAGTGTTTGTGGTTCGTTTGAGAGGTTACCAGTGGGAGATGAGGACCAGCAAGAGCTTTCAGGGCTGGCACCTTTAGTGTAGGAGCAATCCCTGGACGTTCGCAATTTCGGTGTTGAGCTCTGGCCAGATTGAGCAGGAGAGGCTGTGTACGTTGGAAGTTTTAGTAGGCGAAACAAGTTCAGAGCCCAAGTGTTTGTGGTTCGTTTGAGAGGTTACCAGTGGGAGATGAGGACCAGCAAGAGCTTTCAGGGCTGGCACCTTTAGTGTAGGAGCAATCGCTGGACGTTCGCAATTTCGGTGTTGAGCTCTGGCCAGATTGAGCAGGAGAGGCTGTGTACGTTGGAAGTTTTAGTAGGCTAAACAAGTTCAGAGCCCAAGTGTTTGTGGTTCGTTTGAGAGGTTACCAGTGGGAGATGAGGACCAGCAAGAGCTTTCAGGGCTGGCACCTTTAGTGTAGGAGCAATCGCTGGACGTTCGCAATTTCGGTGTTGAGCTCTGGCCAGATTGAGCAGCAGAGGCTGTATACGTTGGAAGTTTTAGTAGGCTAAACAAGTTCAGAGCCCAAGTGTTTGTGGTTCGTTTGAGAGGTTACCAGTGGGAGATGAGGACCAGCAAGAGCTTTCAGGGCTGGCACCTTTAGTGTAGGAGCAATCCCTGGACGTTCGCAATTTCGGTGCTGAGCTCTGGCCAGTTTGAGCAGGAGAGGCTGTGTACGTTGGAAGTTTTAGTAGGCTAAACAAGTTCAGAGGCCAAGTGTTTGTGGTTCGTTTGAGAGGTTACCAGTGGGAGATGAGGACCAGCAAGAGCTTTCAGGGCTGGCACCTTTAGTGTAGGAGCAATCCTGGACGTTCGCAATTTCGGTGTTGAGCTCTGGCCAGATTGAGCAGGAGAGGCTGTGTACGTTGGAAGTTTTAGTAGGCGAAACAAGTTCAGAGCCCAAGTGTTTGTGGTTCGTTTGAGAGGTTACCAGTGGGAGATGAGGACCAGCAAGAGCTTTCAGGGCTGGCACCTTTAGTGTAGGAGCAATCGCTGGACGTTCGCAATTTCGTTGGTGAATTTTGGCAAGATTGAGCAGGAGAGGCTGTGTACGTTGGAAGTTTTAGTAGGCTAAACAAGTTCAGAGGCCAAGTGTTTGTGGTTCGTTTGAGAGGTTACCAGTGGGAGATGAGGACCAGCAAGAGCTTTCAGGGCTGGCACCTTTAGTGTAGGAGCAATCGCTGGACGTTCGCAATTTTTTTTCTGAATTTTGGCCAGATTGAGCAGGAGAGGCTGTGTACGTTGGAAGTTTTAGTAGGCTAAACAAGTTCAGAGCCCAAGTGTTTGTGGTTCGTTTGAGAGGTTACCAGTGGGAGA
Organism: Gavia stellata; assembly: GCF_030936135.1. NCBI lineage: Eukaryota > Metazoa > Chordata > Aves > Gaviiformes > Gaviidae > Gavia > Gavia stellata. Next base: position 12,380 of record NW_026777067.1, read on the forward strand.
TGAGGACCAGCAAGAGCTTTCAGGGCTGGCACCTTTAGTGTAGGAGCAATCGCTGGACGTTCGCAATTTCGGTGTTGAGCTCTGGCCAGATTGAGCAGGAGAGGCTGTGTACGTTGGAAGTTTTAGTAGGCTAAACAAGTTCAGAGCCCAAGTGTTTGTGGTTCGTTTGAGAGGTTACCAGTGGGAGATGAGGACCAGCAAGAGCTTTCAGGGCTGGCACCTTTAGTGTAGGAGCAATCGCTGGACGTTCGCAATTTCGGTGTGGAGCTCTGGCCAGATTGAGCAGGAGAGGCTGTGTACGTTGGAAGTTTTAGCAGCCTAAACAAGTTCAGAGCCCAAGTGTTTGTGGTTCGTTTGAGAGGTTACCAGTGGGAGATGAGGACCAGCAAGAGCTTTCAGGGCTGGCACCTTTAGTGTAGGAGCAATCGCTGGACGTTCGCAATTTCGGTGTTGAGCTCTGGCCAGATTGAGCAGGAGAGGCTGTGTACGTTGGAAGTTTTAGTAGGCTAAACAAGTTCAGAGCCCAAGTGTTTGTGGTTCATTTGAGAGGTTACCAGTGGGAGATGAGGACCAGCAAGAGCTTTCAGGGCTGGCACCTTTAGTGTAGGAGCAATCGCTGGACATTCGCAATTTCGGTGTTGAGCTCTGGCCAGATTGAGCAGGAGAGGCTGTGTACGTTGGAAGTTTTAGTAGGCGAAACAAGTTCAGAGCCCAAGTGTTTGTGGTTCGTTTGAGAGGTTACCAGTGGGAGATGAGGACCAGCAAGAGCTTTCAGGGCTGGCACCTTTAGTGTAGGAGCAATCGCTGGACGTTCGCAATTTCGGTGTTGAGCTCTGGCCAGATTGAGCAGGAGAGGCTGTGTACGTTGGAAGTTTTAGTAGGCTAAACAAGTTCAGAGCCCAAGTGTTTGTGGTTCGTTTGAGAGGTTACCAGTGGGAGATGAGGACCAGCAAGAGCTTTCAGGGCTGGCACCTTTAGTGTAGGAGCAATCGCTGGACGTTCGCAATGTCGGTGTTGAGCTCTGGCCAGTTTGAGCAGGAGAGGCTGTGTACGTTGGAAGTTTTAGTAGGCGAAACAAGTTCAGAGGCCAAGTGTTTGTGGTTCGTTTGAGAGGTTACCAGTGGGAGATGAGGACCAGCAAGAGCTTTCAGGGCTGGCACCTTTAGTGTAGGAGCAATCGCTGGACGTTCGCAATTTCGTTGCTGAATTTTGGCCAGATTGAGCAGGAGAGGCTGTGTACGTTGGAAGTTTTAGTAGGCGAAACAAGTTCAGAGCCCAAGTGTTTGTGGTTCGTTTGAGAGGTTACCAGTGGGAGATGAGGACCAGCAAGAGCTTTCAGGGCTGGCACCTTTAGTGTAGGAGCAATCGCTGGACGTTCACAATTTCGGTGTTGAGCTCTGGCCAGATTGAGCAGGAGAGGCTGTGTACGTTGGAAGTTTTAGCAGCCTAAACAAGTTCAGAGCCCAAGTGTTTGTGGTTCGTTTGAGAGGTTACCAGTGGGAGATGAGGACCAGCAAGAGCTTTCAGGGCTGGCACCTTTAGTGTAGGAGCAATCGCTGGACGTTCGCAATTTCGGTGTTGAGCTCTGGCCAGATTGAGCAGGAGAGGCTGTATACGTTGGAAGTTTTAGTAGGCTAAACAAGTTCAGAGCCCAAGTGTTTGTGGTTCGTTTGAGAGGTTACCAGTGGGAGATGAGGACCAGCAAGAGCTTTCAGGGCTGGCACCTTTAGTGTAGGAGCAATCGCTGGACGTTCGCAATTTCGTTGCTGAATTTTGGCTAGATTGAGCAGGAGAGGCTGTGTACGTTGGAAGTTTTAGTAGGCTAAACAAGTTCAGAGCCCAAGTGTTTGTGGTTCGTTTGAGAGGTTACGAGTGGGAGATGAGGACCCGCAAGAGCTTTCAGGGCTGGCACCTTTAGTGTAGGAGCAATCGCTGGACGTTCGCAATTTCGGTGTTGAGCTCTGGCCAGATTGAGCAGGAGAGGCTGTGTACGTTGGAAGTTTTAGTAGGCGAAACAAGTTCAGAGCCCAAGTGTTTGTGGTTCGTTTGAGAGGTTACCAGTGGGAGATGAGGACCCGCAAGAGCTTTCAGGGCTGGCACCTTTAGTGTAGGAGCAATCGCTGGACGTTCGCAATTTCGGTGTTGAGCTCTGGCCAGATTGAGCAGGAGAGGCTGTGTACGTTGGAAGTTTTAGTAGGCTAAACAAGTTCAGAGCCCAAGTGTTTGTGGTTCGTTTGAGAGGTTACCAGTGGGAGATGAGGACCCGCAAGAGCTTTCAGGGCTGGCACCTTTAGTGTAGGAGCAATCCCTGGACGTTCGCAATTTCGGTGTTGAGCTCTGGCCAGATTGAGCAGGAGAGGCTGTGTACGTTGGAAGTTTTAGTAGGCGAAACAAGTTCAGAGCCCAAGTGTTTGTGGTTCGTTTGAGAGGTTACCAGTGGGAGATGAGGACCAGCAAGAGCTTTCAGGGCTGGCACCTTGTGCTGGTTTTGGCTGGGATAGAGTTAATTTTCTTCATAGTAGCTAGTATAGGGCTGTGTTTTGGATTTGTACTAAAAACAGTATTGATACACAGGGATGTTTTAGTTACTGCTGAGCAGTGCTTACACAGAGTCAAGGCCTTTTCTGCTTCTCACACCGCCCCGCCAGCAAGTAGGCTGGGGGTGCACAAGAAGTTGGGAGGGGATACAGCCGGGACAGCTGACCCCAACTGACCAAAGGGATATTCCATACCATATGATGTCATGCTCAGTATATAAACTAGGGGGAAGGCTGGCCGGGGGACCGCTGCTTGGGCTGGGCATCGGTCGGAGGGTGGTGAGCAATTGTTTTCATTTGCATCACTTGCCTTTCTTGTTTGTTGTTGTTTTCATTACAATTTTTATTATCATTATTATTATTATTATTTTACTTCATTTCATTTATTAAACTGTTTTTATCTCAACCCACGAGTTTTCTCGCTTTTACCTTTCCTATTCTCTCCCCCATCCCACTGGGGCGGGGGGGGGAGTGAGCGAGCGGCTGTGTGGTGCTTAGTTGTCAGCTGGGCTTAAACCACGACAGTCCTTTTTGGCGCCCAACGTGGGGCACGAAGGGTTTGAGATAATAACAGATTCAACAGAACTTATTAGAAGGGGTTTCTATCTGTTAAAAGTTACAGGTCACAATATTGATTCATCTGTTCTTGACATTAGTTTATTTGATCTGCACCATGCTCTTTTTTCTGCTCTATGTGTTAAAGATTGGCATTGGTTTTTTCGGTTTGTTGTGCTCTTTAGTGATTAGTGATATTTTGCCTGGGAGATTTGTTTTTAAAACACTGACCTTGAGCTGGGTACTCTGGTATTTGGTCTCTGCACTGAAGCCATTACTGTACTTCGGGTACCATCTCATGGAGATTTTTAACAATTATACTTCTTCCTCTGAGAGGTTTTTTGAGGAGGAAATACAGAACGGCACCCTTGCTACCTTCTTCTGTGACGTTGTCTCCCTCGTTACAACGACTTCTCAGTATCTTGAACATCCTTGGGTAGTTAAAATACTTCTATTGGCCTTTCTAAGAAATATTGCTTCAGTTTTGTCTAAGGTTAACAAGCAATTTAGGAATATGACCCAGGCTCCACGAGAGCATGGTCATGGGTGGCACGGCATGTGGGAAAATATGGGTAGGTATCTAGAGAACTTCTCACCTCCAATGTTCTGGAACTTCATTCCCGAACAACTACAGGATCCTGATGAAGTGGTAGAATGTTTGAGAAAAAAATGCTGTGGCTATTCTAAAGAGGCACATCTTACTGCACTGTGCTGGGCCCTGGCCAGTATCTACCAAACACTGCTCGATACTACGCAGTACCCCCAGGAGGAAGAGAGGGGAAACAAACCAACAGACACCGTGGCTAAACCAGGCACTGTATCGGTCGCCCCTATAACCAAAAAGAAACAGTGGAAGCGGAAATCAACTCGTTTAGTAAGGGATGAAGAAGCTTCTCCTAAGAGGGAGCAGGAGAAAGAATCAGAAGAGGCAGCCTGTTCTGTGGCAGAGCAATCACAAGAACAGGAGGAGGAAGAGACTGAGATAATCAATGAGACAGAAACCACCCGATCCCTGTCCCTAAGTGAGCTGCGAGATATACGAAAAGATTTTAGCCGTCAACCAGGTGAGCTAATTCTCAGCTGGTTGCTTCGATGCTGGGATATTGGGGCTAGTAGTCAGGAATTAGAGGGTAAGGAAGCCCGGCAGCTGGGATCCCTTGCTAGGGATAAGGCCATTGACAAAGGGATTGGAAAAAAGGCAGGAGTCCTCAGTCTTTGGCAGCGACTCCTGTCAAGTGTGAAGGACAGATATCCCTTCAAGGAAGAACTCGCAAATTCTCGAAGGAAATGGACCAACATTGAGGGGGGCATCCAGTATCTGAGGGAATTAGCCGTGTTGGAGGTGATCTATAACGACCAGGCATGCAAAGACCCGGATGAAATCCGGTGCACACGGTCCATGTGGCGAAAGGTTGTACGAAATGCAGCGACATCATATACCCACACCCTGGCGATAATGAACTGGACAGACATTGAGGCACCAACTATAGATGAACTGGCCAGGCAACTCCGAGAATACGAAGATAATCTTGCTCCCTCCATGTGTGCTTGTGTCTCGGCTGTGGACAGACACAGACTGACCCAAAACATGTTTGAGCAAGCTGAGAAGCGTAGGCTTTCTTCATGCACTCCAACCAAAGCCTCATCTATTAAGAGTCAGCCTTTTCCTGTTCAAGCGAAAGAGTACCGGTGGCGCACACCACGTGCAACCCTGTGGTTCTTCCTGCGGGACCAGGGGGAGGACATGAGGAAGTGGGATGGTCAACCCACCTGGAGATTAGAAGCTCGGGTGCAGGAACTACAAGGGAAAACAACAGCCAAAAGGCATCCATCCAGGAAAATTACCGCTCCAGTGTCTGTTGGGCAGAGTAGAAGGGCTTACTGTACTTTTGATCCTGATGAAGGGACCTCTGTTACGCACTTACAGAAACCAAGTAATGAAGACTCAGACCAGGAGTAGAGGGGCCCTGCCTTCGGTCAGGCGGAGGAAAGGGACAATCGGGTTTACTGGACTGTGTGGATTCGATGGCCTGGCACATCAGCCCCACGGGAGTATAAAGCTCTAGTGGACACCGGTGCACAGTGTACTCTAATTCCATCAGATTACAAGGGGGCAGAATCCATCTGTATTTCTGGAGTGACAGGGGGATCCCAAGAACTGTCTGTGTTGGAGGCTGAATTAAGCCTGACTGGGAATGAGTGGCAAAAGCACCCTATTGTGACTGGTCCAGAGGCTCCGTGCATCCTTGGTATAGACTATCTCAGGAAAGGGTACTTCAAAGACCCAAAAGGGTATCGGTGGGCTTTTGGTATAGCTGCTTTGAGCACGGAGGAAATTAAACAGCTGTCTAGCTTGCCTGGTCTCTCAGAGGATCCTTCTGTGGTGGGGTTGCTGCAAGTTAAAGAACAGCAGGTGCCAATTGCTACCATGACAGTGCACTGGCGACAATATCGCACCAATCGAGACTCCCTGGTTCCCATCCACAACTTGATCCGTCAACTGGAAAGTCAAGGAGTGATCAGTAAGACTCATTCACCTTTTAATAGTCCCATATGGCCCGTGCAAAAATCTAACGGAGAGTGGCGGTTAACAGTGGACTATCGAGGCCTGAATGAAGTCACACCACCGCTGAGTGCTGCCGTACCAGACATGCTAGAACTTCAGTATGAACTGGAGTCAAAGGCTGCCAAATGGTATGCAACAATAGATATCGCCAATGCATTTTTCTCGATCCCTCTGGCAGCAGAGTGCAGGCCACAATTTGCTTTCACATGGAGGGGTATCCAGTACACCTGGAATCGACTGCCCCAGGGGTGGAAGCAACTACTGGATGGTTGGAAACATACCCCGTGAACCATGCCACTGCCCGGAACACTATCTTGGGCCTTGAAAAGCAAGTTTTATGGCGACACGGCACCCCTGAAAGAATTGAATCTGACAATGGGACTCATTTCCGAAACAGTCTCATTAACACCTGGGCCAAGGAGCATGGCATTGACTGGGTGTATCACATCCCCTACCATGCACCAGCCTCCGGGAAAATTGAACGATACAACGCACTGTTAAAAACTACACTGAAAGCAATGGGTGCTGGGACATTCAAGCATTGGGATACACATTTAGCAGAAGCCACTTGGCTGGTTAACACTAGAGGCTCTGCCAGTCGACCTGGCCCTGCCCAATCAAAACCCCTGCGCACTGTGGAAGGAGATAAGATTCCTGTGGTACATATAAAGAATTTGCTGGGAAAAACAGTTTGGGTTATTCCTTCCTCAGGAAAGGGTAAACCTATTCGTGGGGTGGTTTCTGCTCAAGGACCTGGTTGCACTTGGTGGGTAATGCAGAAGAATGGGGAAGTCCAGTGCATACCTCAAGGTGATTTAATTCTGGGTGAAACTAATCCATGATTTGAGTTATATGTTACAGGAATTACTATAGCAGGAACCACCTGAACCAATGAAGGACAAGCCTTACAAGAAGCAGTGCAAGTGCAGTAGTGACCTGACCTGAGCTGGCTGTGGTGCCCAATAACTCCATGCAATACAACACCTCTTCTGTCCTGAGTGACCACCATAACAGATGGAGCCCAAAGTCATGGACTAAATGAACTCAATGGACATTTTGTGGACATTTGTGGATATTTATGGACACTTCACAGACATTTCACAGGAGTGATCCATAGACTAAGGGAATGATATCTGTACACTATATCAAAGGATGGGAAGAATGATGGTAGGAGAGAATGTATTGGATAGTGTGCTATCTGAGTATGACATAAATGGTATGGAATAAAGGGTGGAGAATGTGCTGGTTTTGGCTGGGATAGAGTTAATTTTCTTCATAGTAGCTAGTATAGGGCTGTGTTTTGGATTTGTACTAAAAACAGTATTGATACACAGGGATGTTTTAGTTACTGCTGAGCAGTGCTTACACAGAGTCAAGGCCTTTTCTGCTTCTCACACCGCCCCGCCAGCAAGTAGGCTGGGGGTGCACAAGAAGTTGGGAGGGGATACAGCCGGGACAGCTGACCCCAACTGACCAAAGGGATATTCCATACCATATGATGTCATGCTCAGTATATAAACTAGGGGGAAGGCTGGCCGGGGGACCGCTGCTTGGGCTGGGCATCGGTCGGAGGGTGGTGAGCAATTGTTTTCATTTGCATCACTTGCCTTTCTTGTTTGTTGTTGTTTTCATTACAATTTTTATTATCATTATTATTATTATTATTTTACTTCATTTCATTTATTAAACTGTTTTTATCTCAACCCACGAGTTTTCTCGCTTTTACCTTTCCTATTCTCTCCCCCATCCCACTGGGGTGGGGGGGGGAGTGAGCGAGCGGCTGTGTGGTGCTTAGTTGTCAGCTGGGCTTAAACCACGACACACCTTTAGTGTAGGAGCAATCGCTGGACGTTCGCAATTTCGGTGTTGAGCTCTGGCCAGATTGAGCAGGAGAGGCTGTGTACGTTGGAAGTTTTAGTAGGCTAAACAAGTTCAGAGCCCAAGTGTTTGTGGTTCGTTTGAGAGGTTACCAGTGGGAGATGAGGACCAGCAAGAGCTTTCAGGGCTGGCACCTTTAGTGTAGGAGCAATCGCTGGACGTTCGCAATTTCGGTGTTGAGCTCTGGCCAGATTGAGCAGGAGAGGCTGTGTACGTTGGAAGTTTTAGTAGGCTAAACAAGTTCAAAGGCCAAGTGTTTGTGGTTCGTTTGAGAGGTTACCAGTGGGAGATGAGGACCAGCAAGAGCTTTCAGGGCTGGCACCTTTAGTGTAGGAGCAATCGCTGGACGTTCGCAATTTCGGTGTTGAGCTCTGGCCAGATTGAGCAGGAGAGGCTGTATACGTTGGAAGTTTTATTAGGCTAAACAAGTTCAGAGCCCAAGTGTTTGTGGTTCGTTTGAGAGGTTACCAGTGGGAGATGAGGACCAGCAAGAGCTTTCAGGGCTGGCACCTTTAGTGTAGGAGCAATCGCTGGACGTTCGCAATGTCGGTGCTGAGCTCTGGCCAGTTTGAGCAGGAGAGGCTGTGTACGTTGGAAGTTTTAGTAGGCTAAACAAGTTCAGAGGCCAAGTGTTTGTGGTTCGTTTGAGAGGTTACCAGTGGGAGATGAGGACCAGCAAGAGCTTTCAGGGCTGGCACCTTTAGTGTAGGAGCAATCCCTGGACGTTCGCAATTTCGGTGTTGAGCTCTGGCCAGATTGAGCAGGAGAGGCTGTGTACGTTGGAAGTTTTAGTAGGCGAAACAAGTTCAGAGCCCAAGTGTTTGTGGTTCGTTTGAGAGGTTACCAGTGGGAGATGAGGACCAGCAAGAGCTTTCAGGGCTGGCACCTTTAGTGTAGGAGCAATCGCTGGACGTTCGCAATTTCGTTGGTGAATTTTGGCAAGATTGAGCAGGAGAGGCTGTGTACGTTGGAAGTTTTAGTAGGCTAAACAAGTTCAGAGCCCAAGTGTTTGTGGTTCGTTTGAGAGGTTACCAGTGGGAGATGAGGACCAGCAAGAGCTTTCAGGGCTGGCACCTTTAGTGTAGGAGCAATCGCTGGACGTTCGCAATTTTTTTTCTGAATTTTGGCCAGATTGAGCAGGAGAGGCTGTGTACGTTGGAAGTTTTAGTAGGCTAAACAAGTTCAGAGGCCAAGTGTTTGTGGTTCGTTTGAGAGGTTACCAGTGGGAGATGAGGACCAGCAAGAGCTTTCAGGGCTGGCACCTTTAGTGTAGGAGCAATCGCTGGACGTTCGCAATGTCGGTGTTGAGCTCTGGCCAGATTGAGCAGGAGAGGCTGTGTACGTTGGAAGTTTTAGTAGGCGAAACAAGTTCAGAGGCCAAGTGTTTGTGGTTCGTTTGAGAGGTTACCAGTGGGAGATGAGGACCAGCAAGAGCTTTCAGGGCTGGCACCTTTAGTGTAGGAGTAATCGCTGGACGTTCGCAATGTCGGTGTTGAGCTCTGGCCAGATTGAGCAGGAGAGGCTGTGGACGTTGGAAGTTTTAGTAGGCTAAACAAGTTCAGAGCCCAAGTGTTTGTGGTTCGTTTGAGAGGTTACCAGTGGGAGATGAGGACCAGCAAGAGCTTTCAGGGCTGGCACCTTTAGTGTAGGAGCAATCGCTGGACGTTCGCAATTTCGGTGTTGAGCTCTGGCCAGATTGAGCAGGAGAGGCTGTGTACGTTGGAAGTTTTAGTAGGCTAAACAAGTTCAGAGCCCAAGTGTTTGTGGTTCGTTTGAGAGGTTACCAGTGGGAGATGAGGACCAGCAAGAGCTTTCAGGGCTGGCACCTTTAGTGTAGGAGCAATCGCTGGACGTTCGCAATTTCGGTGTTGAGCTCTGGCCAGATTGAGCAGGAGAGGCTGTGGACGTTGGAAGTTTTAGTAGGCGAAACAAGTTCAGAGCCCAAGTGTTTGTGGTTCGTTTGAGAGGTTACCAGTGGGAGATGAGGACCAGCAAGAGCTTTCAGGGCTGGCACCTTTAGTGTAGGAGCAATCCCTAGGACGTTCGCAATTTCGTTGGTGAATTTTGCAAGATTGAGCAGGAGAGGCTGTGTACGTTGGAAGTTTTAGTAGGCTAAACAAGTTCAGAGCCCAAGTGTTTGTGGTTCGTTTGAGAGGTTACCAGTGGAGATGAGGACCAGCAAGAGCTTTCAGGGCTGGCACCTTTAGTGTAGGAGCAATCGCTGGACGTTCGCAATTTTTTTTCTGAATTTTGGCCAGATTGAGCAGGAGAGGCTGTGTACGTTGGAAGTTTTAGTAGGCTAAACAAGTTCAGAGCCCAAGTGTTTGTGGTTCGTTTGAGAGGTTACCAGTGGGAGATGAGGAGCAGCAAGAGCTTTCAGGGCTGGCACCTTTAGTGTAGGAGCAATCGCTGACGTTCGCAATTTCGGTGTTGAGCTCTGGCCAGATTGAGCAGGAGAGGCTGTGTACGTTGGAAGTTTTAGTAGGCTAAACAAGTTCAGAGCCCAAGTGTTTGTGGTTCGTTTGAGAGGTTACCAGTGGGAGATGAGGACCAGCAAGAGCTTTCAGGGCTGGCACCTTTAGTGTAGGAGCAATCGCTGGACGTTTGCAATGTCGGTGTTGAGCTCTGGCCAGATTGAGCAGGAGAGGCTGTGTACGTTGGAAGTTTTAGTAGGCTAAACAAGTTCAGAGCCCAAGTGTTTGTGGTTCGTTTGAGAGGTTACCAGTGGGAGATGAGGACCAGCAAGAGCTTTCAGGCTGGCACCTTTAGTGTAGGAGCAATCCTGGACGTTCGTAATTTCGTTGCTGATTTTTGGGCAGATTGAGCAGGAGAGGCTGTGTACGTTGGAAGTTTTAGTAGGCTAAACAAGTTCAGAGCCCAAGTGTTTGTGGTTCGTTTGAGAGGTTACCAGTGGGAGATGAGGACCAGCAAGAGCTTTCAGGGCTGGCACCTTTAGTGTAGGAGCAATCGCTGGACGTTCGCAATTTCGTTGGTGAATTTTGGCCAGATTGAGCAGGAGAGGCTGTGTACGTTGGAAGTTTTAGCAGCCTAAACAAGTTCAGAGCCCAAGTGTTTGTGGTTCGTTGAGAGGTTACCAGTGGGAGATGAGGACCAGCAAGAGCTTTCAGGGCTGGCACCTTTAGTGTAGAAGCAATCCCCTGGACGTTCGCAATTTCGGTGTTGAGCTCTGGCCAGATTGAGCAGGAGAGGCTGTGTACGTTGGAAGTTTTAGTAGGCTAAACAAGTTCAGAGCCCAAGTGTTTGTGGTTCATTTGAGAGGTTACCAGTGGGAGATGAGGACCAGCAAGAGCTTTCAGGGCTGGCACCTTTAGTGTAGGAGCAATCGCTGGACGTTCGCAATTTCGTTGCTGAATCTGGGCAGATTGAGCAGGAAAGGCTGTGTACGTTGTAAGTTTTAGTAGGCTAAACAAGTTCAGAGCCCAAGTGTTTGTGGTTCGTTTGAGAGGTTACCAGTGGGAGATGAGGACCAGCAAGAGCTGTCAGGGCTGGCACCTTTAGTGTAGGAGCAATCGCTGGACGTTCGCAATTTCGGTGTTGAGCTCTGGCCAGATTGAGCAGGAGAGGCTGTGTACGTTGGAAGTTTTAGTAGGCGAAACAAGTTCAGAGCCCAAGTGTTTGTGGTTCGTTTGAGAGGTTACCAGTGGGAGATGAGGACCAGCAAGAGCTTTCAGGGCTGGCACCTTTAGTGTAGGAGCAATCGCTGGACGTTCGCAATGTCGGTGTTGAGCTCTGGCCAGATTGAGCAGGAGAGGCTGTGTACGTTGAAGTTTTAGTAGGCTAAACAAGTTCAGAGCCCAAGTGTTTGTGGTTCGTTTGAGAGGTTACCAGTGGGAGATGAGGACCAGCAAGAGCTTTCAGGGCTGGCACCTTTAGTGTAGGAGCAATCGCTGGACGTTCGCAATGTCGGTGCTGAGCTCTGGCCAGTTTGAGCAGGAGAGGCTGTGTACGTTGGAAGTTTTAGTAGGCGAAACAAGTTCAGAGCCCAAGTGTTTGTGGTTCGTTTGAGAGGTTACCAGTGGGAGATGAGGACCAGCAAGAGCTTTCAGGGCTGGCACCTTTAGTGTAGGAGCAATCGCTGGACGTTCGCAATTTCGTTGCTGAATTTTGGGCAGATTGAGCAGGAGAGGCTGTGTACGTTGGAAGTTTTAGTAGGCGAAACAAGTTCAGAGCCCAAGTGTTTGTGGTTCGTTTGAGAGGTTACCAGTGGGAGATGAGGACCAGCAAGAGCTTTCAGGGCTGGCACCTTTAGTGTAGGAGCAATCCCTGGACGTTCACAATTTCGGTGTTGAGCTCTGGCCAGATTGAGCAGGAGAGGCTGTGTACGTTGGAAGTTTTAGTAGGCTAAACAAGTTCAGAGCCCAAGTGTTTGTGGTTCGTTTGAGAGGTTACCAGTGGGAGATGAGGACCAGCAAGAGCTTTCAGGGCTGGCACCTTTAGTGTAGGAGCAATCGCTGGACGTTTGCAATGTCGGTGTTGAGCTCTGGCCAGATTGAGCAGGAGAGGCTGTGTACGTTGGAAGTTTTAGTAGGCTAAACAAGTTCAGAGGCCAAGTGTTTGTGGTTCGTTTGAGAGGTTACCAGTGGGAGATGAGGACCAGCAAGAGCTTTCAGGGCTGGCACCTTTAGTGTAGGAGCAATCCCTGGACGTTCGCAATTTCGTTGCTGATTTTGGCCAGATTGAGCAGGAGAGGCTGTGTACGTTGGAAGTTTTAGCAGCCTAAACAAGTTCAGAGCCCAAGAGTTTGTGGTTCGTTTGAGAGGTTACCAGTGGGAGATGAGGACCAGCAAGAGCTTTCAGGGCTGGCACCTTTAGTGTAGGAGCAATCGCTGGACGTTCGCAATTTCGGTGTTGAGCTCTGGCCAGATTGAGCAGGAGAGGCTGTGTACGTTGGAGGTTTTAGTAGGCTAAACAAGTTCAGAGCCCAAGTGTTTGTGGTTCGTTTGAGAGGTTACCAGTGGGAGATGAGGACCAGCAAGAGCTTTCAGGGCTGGCACCTTTAGTGTAGGAGCAATCGCTGGACGTTCACAATTTCGGTGTTGAGCTCTGGCCAGATTTTGAGCAGGAAGGCTGTGTACGTTGGAAGTTTTAGTAGGCTAAACAAGTTCAGAGCCCAAGTGTTTGTGGTTCGTTTGAGAGGTTACCAGTGGGAGATGAGGACCAGCAAGAGCTTTCAGGGCTGGCACCTTTAGTGTAGGAGCAATCGCTGACGTTTGCAATGTCGGTGTTGAGCTCTGGCCAGATTGAGCAGGAGAGGCTGTGGACGTTGGAAGTTTTAGTAGGCTAACAAGTTCAGAGGCCAAGTGTTTGTGGTTCGTTTGAGAGGTTACCAGTGGGAGATGAGGACCAGCAAGAGCTTTCAGGGCTGGCACCTTTAGTGTAGGAGCAATCCCTGGACGTTCGCAATTTCGTTGCTGAATTTTGCCCAGATTGAGCAGGAGAGGCTGTGTACGTTGGAAGTTTTAGCAGCCTAAACAAGTTCAGAGCCCAAGTGTTTGTGGTTCGTTTGAGAGGTTACCAGTGGGAGATGAGGACCAGCAAGAGCTTTCAGGGCTGGCACCTTTAGTGTAGGAGCAATCGCTGGACGTTCGCAATTTCGGTGTTGAGCTCTGGCCAGATTGAGCAGGAGAGGCTGTGTACGTTGGAAGTTTTAGTAGGCTAAACAAGTTCAGAGCCCAAGTGTTTGTGGTTCGTTTGAGAGGTTACCAGTGGGAGATGAGGACCAGCAAGAGCTTTCAGGGCTGGCACCTTTAGTGTAGGAGCAATCGCTGGACGTTCGCAATGTCGGTGTTGAGCTCTGGCCAGATTGAGCAGGAGAGGCTGTGTACGTTGGAAGTTTTAGTAGGCGAAACAAGTTCAGAGCCCAAGTGTTTGTGGTTCGTTTGAGAGGTTACCAGTGGGAGATGAGGACCAGCAAGAGCTTTCAGGGCTGGCACCTTTAGTGTAGGAGCAATCGCTGGACGTTCGCAATTTCGGTGTTGAGCTCTGGCCAGATTGAGCAGGAGAGGCTGTGTACGTTGGAAGTTTTAGTAGGCGAAACAAGTTCAGAGCCCAAGTGTTTGTGGTTTGTTTGAGAGGTTACCAGTGGGAGATGAGGACCCGCAAGAGCTTTCAGGGCTGGCACCTTTAGTGTAGGAGCAATCGCTGGACGTTCGCAATTTCGGTGTTGAGCTCTGGCCAGATTGAGCAGGAGAGGCTGTGTACGTTGGAAGTTTTAGTAGGCTAAACAAGTTCAGAGCCCAAGTGTTTGTGGTTCGTTTGAGAGGTTACCAGTGGGAGATGAGGACCAGCAAGAGCTTTCAGGGCTGGCACCTTTAGTGTAGGAGCAATCCCTGGACGTTCGCAATTTCGGTGTTGAGCTCTGGCCAGATTGAGCAGGAGAGGCTGTATACGTTGTAAGTTTTAGTAGGCTAAACAAGTTCAGAGCCCAAGTGTTTGTGGTTCGTTTGAGAGGTTACCAGTGGGAGATGAGGACCAGCAAGAGCTTTCAGGGCTGGCACCTTTAGTGTAGGAGCAATCCCTGGACGTTCGCAATTTCGTTGGTGAATTTTGGGCAGATTGAGCAGGAGAGGCTGTGGACGTTGGAAGTTTTAGTAGGCTAAACAAGTTCAGAGCCCAAGTGTTTGTGGTTCGTTTGAGAGGTTACCAGTGGGAGATGAGGACCAGCAAGAGCTTTCAGGGCTGGCACCTTTAGTGTAGGAGCAATCGCTGGACGTTCGCAATTTCGGTGTTGAGCTCTGGCCAGATTGAGCAGGAGAGGCTGTGTACGTTGGAAGTTTTAGTAGGCGAAACAAATTCAGAGCCCAAGTGTTTGTGGTTCGTTTGAGAGGTTACCAGTGGGAGATGAGGACCAGCAAGAGCTTTCAGGGCTGGCACCTTTAGTGTAGGAGCAATCGCTGGACGTTCGCAATTTCGTTGGTGAATTTGGCAAGATTGAGCAGGAGAGGCTGTGTACGTTGGAAGTTTTAGTAGGCTAAACAAGTTCAGAGCCCAAGTGTTTGTGGTTCGTTTGAGAGGTTACCAGTGGGAGATGAGGACCAGCAAGAGCTTTCAGGGCTGGCACCTTTAGTGTAGGAGCAATCGCTGGACGTTCGCAATTTCGGTGTTGAGCTCTGGCCAGATTGAGCAGGAGAGGCTGTGTACGTTGGAAGTTTTAGCAGGCGAAACAAGTTCAGAGCCCAAGTGTTTGTGGTTCGTTTGAGAGGTTACCAGTGGGAGATGAGGACCAGCAAGAGCTTTCAGGGCTGGCACCTTTAGTGTAGGAGCAATCGCTGGACGTTCGCAATGTCGGTGTTGAGCTCTGGCCAGATTAAGCAGGAGAGGCTGTGTACGTTGGAAGTTTTAGTAGGCTAAACAAGTTCAGAGCCCAAGTGTTTGTGGTTCGTTTGAGAGGTTACCAGTGGGAGATGAGGACCAGCAAGAGCTTTCAGGGCTGGCACCTTTAGTGTAGGAGCAATCGCTGGACGTTCGCAATTTCGTTGGTGAATTTTGGCCAGATTGAGCAGGAGAGGCTGTGTACGTTGGAAGTTTTAGCAGCCTAAACAAGTTCAGAGCCCAAGTGTTTGTGGTTCGTTTGAGAGGTTACCAGTGGGAGATGAGGACCAGCAAGAGCTTTCAGGGCTGGCACCTTTAGTGTAGGAGCAATCGCTGGACATTCGCAATTTCGGTGTTGAGCTCTGGCCAGATTGAGCAGGAGAGGCTGTGTACGTTGGAAGTTTTAGTAGGCGAAACAAGTTCAGAGCCCAAGTGTTTGTGGTTCGTTTGAGAGGTTACCAGTGGGAGATGAGGACCAGCAAGAGCTTTCAGGGCTGGCACCTTTAGTGTAGGAGCAATCGCTGGACGTTCGCAATTTCGGTGTTGAGCTCTGGCCAGATTGAGCAGGAGAGGCTGTGTACGTTGGAAGTTTTAGTAGGCTAAACAAGTTCAGAGCCCAAGTGTTTGTGGTTCGTTTGAGAGGTTACCAGTGGGAGATGAGGACCCGCAAGAGCTTTCAGGGCTGGCACCTTTAGTGTAGGAGCAATCGCTGGACGTTCGCAATTTCGGTGTTGAGCTCTGGCCAGATTGAGCAGGAGAGGCTGTGTACGTTGGAAGTTTTAGTAGGCTAAACAAGTTCAGAGCCCAAGTGTTTGTGGTTCGTTTGAGAGGTTACCAGTGGGAGATGAGGACCAGCAAGAGCTTTCAGGGCTGGCACCTTTAGTGTAGGAGCAACCGCTGGACGTTCGCAATTTCGGTGTTGAGCTCTGGCCAGATTGAGCAGGAGAGGCTGTGTACGTTGGAAGTTTTAGTAGGCTAAACAAGTTCAGAGCCCAAGTGTTTGTGGTTCGTTTGAGAGGTTACCAGTGGGAGATGAGGACCAGCAAGAGCTTTCAGGGCTGGCACCTTTAGTGTAGGAGCAATCCCTGGACGTTCGCAATTTCGGTGTTGAGCTCTGGCCAGATTGAGCAGGAGAGGCTGTGTACGTTGGAAGTTTTAGTAGGCGAAACAAGTTCAGAGCCCAAGTGTTTGTGGTTCGTTTGAGAGGTTACCAGTGGGAGATGAGGACCAGCAAGAGCTTTCAGGGCTGGCACCTTTAGTGTAGGAGCAATCGCTGGACGTTCGCAATTTCGGTGTTGAGCTCTGGCCAGATTGAGCAGGAGAGGCTGTGTACGTTGGAAGTTTTAGTAGGCTAAACAAGTTCAGAGCCCAAGTGTTTGTGGTTCGTTTGAGAGGTTACCAGTGGGAGATGAGGACCAGCAAGAGCTTTCAGGGCTGGCACCTTTAGTGTAGGAGCAATCGCTGGACGTTCGCAATTTCGGTGTTGAGCTCTGGCCAGATTGAGCAGGAGAGGCTGTATACGTTGGAAGTTTTAGTAGGCTAAACAAGTTCAGAGCCCAAGTGTTTGTGGTTCGTTTGAGAGGTTACCAGTGGGAGATGAGGACCAGCAAGAGCTTTCAGGGCTGGCACCTTTAGTGTAGGAGCAATCGCTGGACGTTCGCAATTTCGGTGCTGAGCTCTGGCCAGTTTGAGCAGGAGAGGCTGTGTACGTTGGAAGTTTTAGTAGGCTAAACAAGTTCAGAGGCCAAGTGTTTGTGGTTCGTTTGAGAGGTTACCAGTGGGAGATGAGGAGCAGCAAGAGCTTTCAGGGCTGGCACCTTTAGTGTAGGAGCAATCGCTGGACGTTCGCAATTTCGGTGTTGAGCTCTGGCCAGATTGAGCAGGAGAGGCTGTGTACGTTGGAAGTTTTAGTAGGCGAAACAAGTTCAGAGCCCAAGTGTTTGTGGTTCGTTTGAGAGGTTACCAGTGGGAGATGAGGACCAGCAAGAGCTTTCAGGGCTGGCACCTTTAGTGTAGGAGCAATCGCTGGACGTTCGCAATTTCGTTGGTGAATTTTGGCAAGATTGAGCAGGAGAGGCTGTGTACGTTGGAAGTTTTAGTAGGCTAAACAAGTTCAGAGCCCAAGTGTTTGTGGTTCGTTTGAGAGGTTACCAGTGGGAGATGAGGACCAGCAAGAGCTTTCAGGGCTGGCACCTTTAGTGTAGGAGCAATCGCTGGACGTTCGCAATTTTTTTTCTGAATTTTGGCCAGATTGAGCAGGAGAGGCTGTGTACGTTGGAAGTTTTAGTAGGCTAAACAAGTTCAGAGCCCAAGTGTTTGTGGTTCGTTTGAGAGGTTACCAGTGGGAGATGAGGACCAGCAAGAGCTTTCAGGGCTGGCACCTTTAGTGTAGGAGCAATCGCTGGACGTTCGCAATTTCGGTGTTGAGCTCTGGCCAGATTGAGCAGGAGAGGCTGTGTACGTTGGAAGTTTTAGTAGGCTAAACAAGTTCAGAGGCCAAGTGTTTGTGGTTCGTTTGAGAGGTTACCAGTGGGAGATGAGGACCAGCAAGAGCTTTCAGGGCTGGCACCTTTAGTGTAGGAGCAATCGCTGGACGTTCGCAATTTCGGTGTTGAGCTCTGGCCAGTTTGAGCAGGAGAGGCTGTGTACGTTGGAAGTTTTAGTAGGCTAAACAAGTTCAGAGCCCAAGTGTTTGTGGTTCGTTTGAGAGGTTACCAGTGGGAGATGAGGACCAGCAAGAGCTTTCAGGGCTGGCACCTTTAGTGTAGGAGCAATCGCTGGACGTTCGCAATTTCGTTGGTGAATTTTGGCCAGATTGAGCAGGAGAGGCTGTGTACGTTGGAAGTTTTAGCAGCCTAAACAAGTTCAGAGCCCAAGTGTTTGTGGTTCGTTTGAGAGGTTACCAGTGGGAGATGAGGACCAGCAAGAGCTTTCAGGGCTGGCACCTTTAGTGTAGGAGCAATCGCTGGACGTTCGCAATTTCGGTGTTGAGCTCTGGCCAGATTGAGCAGGAGAGGCTGTGTACGTTGGAAGTTTTAGTAGGCTAAACAAGTTCAGAGCCCAAGTGTTTGTGGTTCATTTGAGAGGTTACCAGTGGGAGATGAGGACCAGCAAGAGCTTTCAGGGCTGGCACCTTTAGTGTAGGAGCAATCACTGGACATTCGCAATTTCGGTGTTGAGCTCTGGCCAGATTGAGCAGGAGAGGCTGTGTACGTTGGAAGTTTTAGTAGGCGAAACAAGTTCAGAGCCCAAGTGTTTGTGGTTCGTTTGAGAGGTTACCAGTGGGAGATGAGGACCAGCAAGAGCTTTCAGGGCTGGCACCTTTAGTGTAGGAGCAATCGCTGGACGTTCGCAATTTCGGTGTTGAGCTCTGGCCAGATTGAGCAGGAGAGGCTGTGTACGTTGGAAGTTTTAGTAGGCTAAACAAGTTCAGAGCCCAAGTGTTTGTGGTTCGTTTGAGAGGTTACCAGTGGGAGATGAGGACCAGCAAGAGCTTTCAGGGCTGGCACCTTTAGTGTAGGAGCAATCGCTGGACGTTCGCAATGTCGGTGTTGAGCTCTGGCCAGTTTGTGCAGGAGAGGCTGTGTACGTTGGAAGTTTTAGTAGGCGAAACAAGTTCAGAGCCCAAGTGTTTGTGGTTCGTTTGAGAGGTTACCAGTGGGAGATGAGGACCAGCAAGAGCTTTCAGGGCTGGCACCTTTAGTGTAGGAGCAATCGCTGGACGTTCACAATTTCGGTGTTGAGCTCTGGCCAGATTGAGCAGGAGAGGCTGTGTACGTTGGAAGTTTTAGCAGCCTAAACAAGTTCAGAGCCCAAGTGTTTGTGGTTCGTTTGAGAGGTTACCAGTGGGAGATGAGGACCAGCAAGAGCTTTCAGGGCTGGCACCTTTAGTGTAGGAGCAATCGCTGGACGTTCGCAATTTCGGTGTTGAGCTCTGGCCAGATTGAGCAGGAGAGGCTGTATACGTTGGAAGTTTTAGTAGGCTAAACAAGTTCAGAGCCCAAGTGTTTGCGGTTCGTTTGAGAGGTTACCAGTGGGAGATGAGGACCAGCAAGAGCTTTCAGGGCTGGCACCTTTAGTGTAGGAGCAATCGCTGGACGTTCGCAATTTCGTTGCTGAATTTGGCCAGATTGAGCAGGAGAGGCTGTGTACGTTGGAAGTTTTAGTAGGCGAAACAAGTTCAGAGCCCAAGTGTTTGTGGTTCGTTTGAGAGGTTACCAGTGGGAGATGAGGACCAGCAAGAGCTTTCAGGGCTGGCACCTTTAGTGTAGGAGCAATCGCTGGACGTTCGCAATTTCGTTGGTGAATTTTGGCAAGATTGAGCAGGAGAGGCTGTGTACGTTGGAAGTTTTAGTAGGCTAAACAAGTTCAGAGCCCAAGTGTTTGTGGTTCGTTTGAGAGGTTACCAGTGGGAGATGAGGACCAGCAAGAGCTTTCAGGGCTGGCACCTTTAGTGTAGGAGCAATCGCTGGACGTTCGCAATTTTTTTTCTGAATTTTGGCCTGATTGAGCAGGAGAGGCTGTGTACGTTGGAAGTTTTCGTAGGCTAAACAAGTTCAGAGCCCAAGTGTTTGTGGTTCGTTTGAGAGGTTACCAGTGGGAGATGAGGACCAGCAAGAGCTTTCAGGGCTGGCACCTTTAGTGTAGGAGCAATCGCTGGACGTTCGCAATTTCGGTGTTGAGCTCTGGCCAGATTGAGCAGGAGAGGCTGTGTACGTTGGAAGTTTTAGTAGGCTAAACAAGTTCAGAGCCCAAGTGTTTGTGGTTCATTTGAGAGGTTACCAGTGGGAGATGAGGACCAGCAAGAGCTTCAGGGCTGGCACCTTTAGTGTAGGAGCAATCGCTGGACATTCGCAATTTCGGTGTTGAGCTCTGGCCAGATTGAGCAGGAGAGGCTGTGTACGTTGGAAGTTTTAGTAGGCGAAACAAGTTCAGAGCCCAAGTGTTTGTGGTTCGTTTGAGAGGTTACCAGTATGAGGACCAGCAAGAGCTTTCAGGGCTGGCACCTTTAGTGTAGAGCAATCGCTGGACGTTCGCAATTTCGGTGTTGAGCTCTGGCCAGATGAGCAGGAGAGGCTGTGTACGTTGGAAGTTTTAGTAGGCTAAACAAGTTCAGAGCCAAGTGTTTGTGGTTCGTTTGAGAGGTTACCAGTGGGAGATGAGGACCAGCAAGAGCTTTCAGGGCTGGCACCTTTAGTGTAGGAGCAATCGCTGGACGTTCGCAATGTCGGTGTTGAGCTCTGGCCAGTTTGTGCAGGAGAGGCTGTGTACGTTGGAAGTTTTAGTAGGCGAAACAAGTTCAGAGCCCAAGTGTTTGTGGTTCGTTTGAGAGGTTACCAGTGGGAGATGAGGACCAGCAAGAGCTTTCAGGGCTGGCACCTTTAGTGTAGGAGCAATCGCTGGACGTTCACAATTTCGGTGTTGAGCTCTGGCCAGATTGAGCAGGAGAGGCTGTGTACGTTGGAAGTTTTAGCAGCCTAAACAAGTTCAGAGCCCAAGTGTTTGTGGTTCGTTGAGAGGTTACCAGTGGGAGATGAGGACCAGCAAGAGCTTTCAGGGCTGGCACCTTTAGTGTAGGAGCAATCGCTGATGTTCGCAATTTCGTGTTGAGCTCTGGCCAGATTGAGCAGGAGAGGCTGTATACGTTGGAAGTTTTAGTAGGCTAAACAAGTTCAGAGCCCAAGTGTTTGTGGTTCGTTTGAGAGGTTACCAGTGGGAGATGAGGACCAGCAAGAGCTTTCAGGGCTGGCACCTTTAGTGTAGGAGCAATCGCTGGACGTTCGCAATTTGTTGCTGAATTTTGGCTAGATTGAGCAGGAGAGGCTGTGTACGTTGGAAGTTTAGTAGGCTAAACAAGTTCAGAGCCCAAGTGTTTGTGGTTCGTTTGAGAGGTTACCAGTGGGAGATGAGGACCCGCAAGAGCTTTCAGGGCTGGCACTTTAGTGTAGGAGCAATCGCTGGACGTTCGCAATTTCGGTGTTGAGCTCTGGCCAGATTGAGCAGGAGAGGCTGTGTACGTTGGAAGTTTTAGTAGGCGAAACAGTTCAGAGCCCAAGTGTTTGTGGTTCGTTTGAGAGGTTACCAGTGGAGATGAGGACCAGCAAGAGCTTTCAGGGCTGGCACCTTTAGTGTAGGAGCAATCCTGGACGTTCGCAATTTCGGTGTTGAGCTCTGCCAGATTGAGCAGGAGAGGCTGTGTACGTTGGAAGTTTTAGTAGGCGAAACAAGTTCAGAGCCCAAGTGTTTGTGGTTCGTTTGAGAGGTTACCAGTGGGAGATGAGGACCCGCAAGAGCTTTCAGGGCTGGCACCTTTAGTGTAGGAGCAATCCCTGGACGTTCGCAATTTCGGTGTTGAGCTCTGGCCAGATTGAGCAGGAGAGGCTGTGTACGTTGGAAGTTTTAGTAGGCGAAACAAGTTCAGAGCCCAAGTGTTTGTGGTTCGTTTGAGAGGTTACCAGTGGGAGATGAGGACCAGCAGAGCTTTCAGGGCTGGCACCTTGTGCTGGTTTTGGCTGGATAGAGTTAATTTTCTTCATAGTAGCTAGTATAGGGCTGTGTTTTGGATTTGTACTAAAAACAGTATTGATACACAGGATGTTTTAGTTACTGCTGAGCAGTGCTTACACAGAGTCAAGGCCTTTTCTGCTTCTCACACCGCCCCGCCAGCAAGTAGGCTGGGGTGCACAAGAAGTTGGGAGGGGATACAGCCGGGACAGCTGACCCCAACTGACCAAAGGATATTCCATACCATATGATGTCATGCTCAGTATATAAACTAGGGGGGAAGGCTGGCCGGGGGACCGCTGCTTGGCGGGCATCGGTCGGAGGGTGGTGAGCAATTGTTTCATTTGCATCACTTGCCTTTCTTGTTTGTTGTTGTTTTCATTACAATTTTTATTATCATTATTATTATTATTATTTACTTCATTTCATTTATTAAACTGTTTTTATCTCAACCCACGAGTTTTCTCGCTTTTACTTTCTATTCTCTCCCCATCCCACTGGGGCGGGGGGGGAGTGAGCGAGCGGCTGTGTGGTGCTTAGTTGTCAGCTGGGCTTAAACCACGACAGTCCTTTTTGGGCGCCCAACGTGGGCACGAAGGGTTTGAGATAATAACAGATTCAACAGACTTATTAGAAGGGGTTTCTATCTGTTAAAGTTACAGGTCACAATATTGATTCATCTGTTCTTGACATTAGTTTATTGATCTGCACCATGCTCTTTTTTCTGCTGTATGTGTTTAAAGATTGAACCATGCTCTTTTTTCTGCTGTATGTGTTAAAGATTGGCATTGGTTTTTTCGGTTTGTTGTGCTCTTTAGTGATTAGTGATATTTTGCCTGGGAGATTTGTTTTTAAAACACTGACCTTGAGCTGGGTACTCTGGTATTTGGTCTCTGCACTGAAGCCATTACTGTACTTCGGGTACCATCTCATGGAGATTTTTAACAATTATACTTCTTCCTCTGAGAGGTTTTTTGAGGAGGAAATACAGAACGGCACCCTTGCTACCTTCTTCTGTGACGTTGTCTCCCTCGTTACAACGACTTCTCAGTATCTTGAACATCCTTGGGTAGTTAAAATACTTCTATTGGCCTTTCTAAGAAATATTGCTTCAGTTTTGTCTAAGGTTAACAAGCAATTTAGGAATATGACCCAGGCTCCACGAGAGCATGGTCATGGGTGGCACGGCATGTGGGAAAATATGGGTAGGTATCTAGAGAACTTCTCACCTCCAATGTTCTGGAACTTCACTCCCGAACAACTACAGGATCCTGATGAAGTGGTAGAATGTTTGAGAAAAAAATGCTGTGGCTATTCTAAAGAGGCACATCTTACTGCACTGTGCTGGGCCCTGGCCAGTATCTACCAAACACTGCTCGATACTACGCAGTACCCCCAGGAGGAAGAGAGAGGAAACAAACCAACAGACACCGTGGCTAAACCAGGCACTGTATCGGTCGCCCCTATAACCAAAAAGAAACAGTGGAAGCGGAAATCAACTCGTTTAGTAAGGGATGAAGAAGCTTCTCCTAAGAGGGAGCAGGAGAAAGAATCAGAAGAGGCAGCCTGTTCTGTGGCAGAGCAATCACAAGAACAGGAGGAGGAAGAGACTGAGATAATCAATGAGACAGAAACCACCCGATCCCTGTCCCTAAGTGAGCTGCGAGATATACGAAAAGATTTTAGCCGTCAACCAGGTGAGCTAATTCTCAGCTGGTTGCTTCGATGCTGGGATATTGGGGCTAGTAGTCAGGAATTAGAGGGTAAGGAAGCCCGGCAGCTGGGATCCCTTGCTAGGGATAAGGCCATTGACAAAGGGATTGGAAAAAAGGCAGGAGTCCTCAGTCTTTGGCAGCGACTCCTGTCAAGTGTGAAGGACAGATATCCCTTCAAGGAAGAACTCGCAAATTCTCGAAGGAAATGGACCAACATTGAGGGGGGCATCCAGTATCTGAGGGAATTAGCCGTGTTGGAGGTGATCTATAACGACCAGGCATGCAAAGACCCGGATGAAATCCGGTGCACACGGTCCATGTGGCGAAAGGTTGTACGAAATGCAGCGACATCATATACCCACACCCTGGCGATAATGAACTGGACAGACATTGAGGCACCAACTATAGATGAACTGGCCAGGCAACTCCGAGAATACGAAGATAATCTTGCTCCCTCCATGTGTGCTTGTGTCTCGGCTGTGGACAGACACAGACTGACCCAAAACATGTTTGAGCAAGCTGAGAAGCGTAGGCTTTCTTCATGCACTCCAACCAAAGCCTCATCTATTAAGAGTCAGCCTTTTCCTGTTCAAGCGAAAGAGTACCGGTGGCGCACACCACGTGCAACCCTGTGGTTCTTCCTGCGGGACCAGGGGGAGGACATGAGGAAGTGGGATGGTCAACCCACCTGGAGATTAGAAGCTCGGGTGCAGGAACTACAAGGGAAAACAACAGCCAAAAGGCATCCATCCAGGAAAATTACCGCTCCAGTGTCTGTTGGGCAGAGTAGAAGGGCTTACTGTACTTTTGATCCTGATGAAGGGACCTCTGTTACGCACTTACAGAAACCAAGTAATGAAGACTCAGACCAGGAGTAGAGGGGCCCTGCCTTCGGTCAGGCGGAGGAAAGGGACAATCGGGTTTACTGGACTGTGTGGATTCGATGGCCTGGCACATCAGCCCCACGGGAGTATAAAGCTCTAGTGGACACCGGTGCACAGTGTACTCTAATTCCATCAGATTACAAGGGGGCAGAATCCATCTGTATTTCTGGAGTGACAGGGGGATCCCAAGAACTGTCTGTGTTGGAGGCTGAATTAAGCCTGACTGGGAATGAGTGGCAAAAGCACCCTATTGTGACTGGTCCAGAGGCTCCGTGCATCCTTGGTATAGACTATCTCAGGAAAGGGTACTTCAAAGACCCAAAAGGGTATCGGTGGGCTTTTGGTATAGCTGCTTTGAGCACGGAGGAAATTAAACAGCTGTCTAGCTTGCCTGGTCTCTCAGAGGATCCTTCTGTGGTGGGGTTGCTGCAAGTTAAAGAACAGCAGGTGCCAATTGCTACCATGACAGTGCACCGGCGACAATATCGCACCAATCGAGACTCCCTGGTTCCCATCCACAACTTGATCCGTCAACTGGAAAGTCAAGGAGTGATCAGTAAGACTCATTCACCTTTTAATAGTCCCATATGGCCCGTGCAAAAATCTAACGGAGAGTGGCGGTTAACAGTGGACTATCGAGGCCTGAATGAAGTCACACCACCGCTGAGTGCTGCCGTACCAGACATGCTAGAACTTCAGTATGAACTGGAGTCAAAGGCTGCCAAATGGTATGCAACAATAGATATCGCCAATGCATTTTTCTCGATCCCTCTGGCAGCAGAGTGCAGGCCACAATTTGCTTTCACATGGAGGGGTATCCAGTACACCTGGAATCGACTGCCCCAGGGGTGGAAGCAACTACTGGATGGTTGGAAACATACCCCGTGAACCATGCCACTGCCCGGAACACTATCTTGGGCCTTGAAAAGCAAGTTTTATGGCGACACGGCACCCCTGAAAGAATTGAATCTGACAATGGGACTCATTTCCGAAACAGTCTCATTAACACCTGGGCCAAGGAGCATGGCATTGACTGGGTGTATCACATCCCCTACCATGCACCAGCCTCCGGGAAAATTGAACGATACAACGCACTGTTAAAAACTACACTGAAAGCAATGGGTGCTGGGACATTCAAGCATTGGGATACACATTTAGCAGAAGCCACTTGGCTGGTTAACACTAGAGGCTCTGCCAGTCGACCTGGCCCTGCCCAATCAAAACCCCTGCGCACTGTGGAAGGAGATAAGATTCCTGTGGTACATATAAAGAATTTGCTGGGAAAAACAGTTTGGGTTATTCCTTCCTCAGGAAAGGGTAAACCTATTCGTGGGGTGGTTTCTGCTCAAGGACCTGGTTGCACTTGGTGGGTAATGCAGAAGAATGGGGAAGTCCAGTGCATACCTCAAGGTGATTTAATTCTGGGTGAAACTAATCCATGATTTGAGTTATATGTTACAGGAATTACTATAGCAGGAACCACCTGAACCAATGAAGGACAAGCCTTACAAGAAGCAGTGCAAGTGCAGTAGTGACCTGACCTGAGCTGGCTGTGGTGCCCAATAACTCCATGCAATACAACACCTCTTCTGTCCTGAGTGACCACCATAACAGATGGAGCCCAAAGTCATGGACTAAATGAACTCAATGGACATTTTGTGGACATTTGTGGATATTTATGGACACTTCACAGACATTTCACAGGAGTGATCCATAGACTAAGGGAATGATATCTGTACACTATATCAAAGGATGGGAAGAATGATGGTAGGAGAGAATGTATTGGATAGTGTGCTATCTGAGTATGACATAAATGGTATGGAATAAAGGGTGGAGAATGTGCTGGTTTTGGCTGGGATAGAGTTAATTTTCTTCATAGTAGCTAGTATAGGGCTGTGTTTTGGATTTGTACTAAAAACAGTATTGATACACAGGGATGTTTTAGTTACTGCTGAGCAGTGCTTACACAGAGTCAAGGCCTTTTCTGCTTCTCACACCGCCCCGCCAGCAAGTAGGCTGGGGGTGCACAAGAAGTTGGGAGGGGATACAGCCGGGACAGCTGACCCCAACTGACCAAAGGGATATTCCATACCATATGATGTCATGCTCAGTATATAAACTAGGGGGAAGGCTGGCCGGGGGACCGCTGCTTGGGCTGGGCATCGGTCGGAGGGTGGTGAGCAATTGTTTTCATTTGCATCACTTGCCTTTCTTGTTTGTTGTTGTTTTCATTACAATTTTTATTATCATTATTATTATTATTATTTTACTTCATTTCATTTATTAAACTGTTTTTATCTCAACCCACGAGTTTTCTCGCTTTTACCTTTCCTATTCTCTCCCCCATCCCACTGGGGTGGGGGGGGGAGTGAGCGAGCGGCTGTGTGGTGCTTAGTTGTCAGCTGGGCTTAAACCACGACACACCTTCAGTGTAGGAGCAATCGCTGGACGTTCGCAATTTCGGTGTTGAGCTCTGGCCAGATTGAGCAGGAGAGGCTGTGTACGTTGGAAGTTTTAGTAGGCTAAACAAGTTCAGAGCCCAAGTGTTTGTGGTTCGTTTGAGAGGTTACCAGAGGGAGATGAGGACCAGCAAGAGCTTTCAGGGCTGGCACCTTTAGTGTAGGAGCAATCGCTGGACGTTCGCAATGTCGGTGTTGAGCTCTGGCCAGATTGAGCAGGAGAGGCTGTGTACGTTGGAAGTTTTAGTAGGCGAAACAAGTTCAGAGCCCAAGTGTTTGTGGTTCGTTTGAGAGGTTACCAGTGGGAGATGAGGACCAGCAAGAGCTTTCAGGGCTGGCACCTTTAGTGTAGGAGCAATCCCTGGACGTTCGCAATTTCGGTGTTGAGCTCTGGCCAGATTGAGCAGGAGAGGCTGTGGACGTTGGAAGTTTTAGTAGGCTAAACAAGTTCAGAGGCCAAGTGTTTGTGGTTCGTTTGAGAGGTTACCAGTGGGAGATGAGGACCCGCAAGAGCTTTCAGGGCTGGCACCTTTAGTGTAGGAGCAATCGCTGGACGTTCGCAATTTCGGTGTTGAGCTCTGGCCAGATTGAGCAGGAGAGGCTGTGTACGTTGGAAGTTTTAGTAGGCGAAACAAGTTCAGAGCCCAAGTGTTTGTGGTTCGTTTGAGAGGTTACCAGTGAGAGATGAGGACCAGCAAGAGCTTTCAGGGCTGGCACCTTTAGTGTAGGAGCAATCGCTGGACGTTCGCAATTTCGGTGTTGAGCTCTGGCCAGATTGAGCAGGAGAGGCTGTGTACGTTGGAAGTTTTAGTAGGCTAAACAAGTTCAGAGCCCAAGTGTTTGTGGTTCGTTTGAGAGGTTACCAGTGGGAGAGGAGGACCAGCAAGAGCTTTCAGGGCTGGCACCTTTAGTGTAGGAGCAATTGCTGGACGTTCGCAATTTCGGTGTTGAGCTCTGGCCAGATTGAGCAGGAGAGGCTGTATACGTTGGAAGTTTTAGTAGGCTAAACAAGTTCAGAGCCCAAGTGTTTGTGGTTCGTTTGAGAGGTTACCAGTGGGAGATGAGGACCAGCAAGAGCTTTCAGGGCTGGCACCTTTAGTGTAGGAGCAATCGCTGGACGTTCGCAATGTCGGTGCTGAGCTCTGGCCAGTTTGAGCAGGAGAGGCTGTGTACGTTGGAAGTTTTAGTAGGCTAAACAAGTTCAGAGCCCAAGTGTTTGTGGTTCGTTTGAGAGGTTACCAGTGGGAGATGAGGACCAGCAAGAGCTTTCAGGGCTGGCACCTTTAGTGTAGGAGCAATCCCTGGACGTTCGCAATTTCGGTGTTGAGCTCTGGCCAGATTGAGCAGGAGAGGCTGTGTACGTTGGAAGTTTTAGTAGGCTAAACAAGTTCAGAGCCCAAGTGTTTGTGGTTCGTTTGAGAGGTTACCAGTGGGAGATGAGGACCAGCAAGAGCTTTCAGGGCTGGCACCTTTAGTGTAGGAGCAATCGCTGGACGTTCGCAATTTCGTTGGTGAATTTTGGCCAGATTGAGCAGGAGAGGCTGTGTACGTTGGAAGTTTTAGTAGGCTAAACAAGTTCAGAGCCCAAGTGTTTGTGGTTCGTTTGAGAGGTTACCAGTGGGAGATGAGGACCAGCAAGAGCTTTCAGGGCTGGCACCTTTAGTGTAGGAGCAATCGCTGGACGTTCGCAATTTTTTTTCTGAATTTTGGGCAGATTGAGCAGGAGAGGCTGTGTACGTTGGAAGTTTTAGCAGCCTAAACAAGTTCAGAGCCCAAGTGTTTGTGGTTCGTTTGAGAGGTTACCAGTGGGAGATGAGGACCAGCAAGAGCTTTCAGGGCTGGCACCTTTAGTGTAGGAGCAATCGCTGGACGTTCGCAATTTCGGTGTTGAGCTCTGGCCAGATTGAGCAGGAGAGGCTGTGTACGTTGGAAGTTTTAGTAGGCTAAACAAGTTCAGAGCCCAAGTGTTTGTGGTTCATTTGAGAGGTTACCAGTGGGAGATGAGGACCAGCAAGAGCTTTCAGGGCTGGCACCTTTAGTGTAGGAGCAATCGCTGGACATTCGCAATTTCGGTGTTGAGCTCTGGCCAGATTGAGCAGGAGAGGCTGTGTACGTTGGAAGTTTTAGTAGGCGAAACAAGTTCAGAGCCCAAGTGTTTGTGGTTCGTTTGAGAGGTTACCAGTGGGAGATGAGGACCAGCAAGAGCTTTCAGGGCTGGCACCTTTAGTGTAGGAGCAATCGCTGGACGTTCGCAATTTCGGTGTTGAGCTCTGGCCAGATTGAGCAGGAGAGGCTGTGTACGTTGGAAGTTTTAGTAGGCTAAACAAGTTCAGAGCCCAAGTGTTTGTGGTTCGTTTGAGAGGTTACCAGTGGGAGATGAGGACCAGCAAGAGCTTTCAGGGCTGGCACCTTTAGTGTAGGAGCAATCGCTGGACGTTCGCAATGTCGGTGTTGAGCTCTGGCCAGTTTGTGCAGGAGAGGCTGTGTACGTTGGAAGTTTTAGTAGGCGAAACAAGTTCAGAGCCCAAGTGTTTGTGGTTCGTTTGAGAGGTTACCAGTGGGAGATGAGGACCAGCAAGAGCTTTCAGGGCTGGCACCTTTAGTGTAGGAGCAATCGCTGGACGTTCACAATTTCGGTGTTGAGCTCTGGCCAGATTGAGCAGGAGAGGCTGTGTACGTTGGAAGTTTTAGCAGCCTAAACAAGTTCAGAGCCCAAGTGTTTGTGGTTCGTTTGAGAGGTTACCAGTGGGAGATGAGGACCAGCAAGAGCTTTCAGGGCTGGCACCTTTAGTGTAGGAGCAATCGCTGGACGTTCGCAATTTCGGTGTTGAGCTCTGGCCAGATTGAGCAGGAGAGGCTGTATACGTTGGAAGTTTTAGTAGGCTAAACAAGTTCAGAGCCCAAGTGTTTGTGGTTCGTTTGAGAGGTTACCAGTGGGAGATGAGGACCAGCAAGAGCTTTCAGGGCTGGCACCTTTAGTGTAGGAGCAATCGCTGGACGTTCGCAATTTCGTTGCTGAATTTTGGCTAGATTGAGCAGGAGAGGCTGTGTACGTTGGAAGTTTTAGTAGGCGAAACAAGTTCAGAGCCCAAGTGTTTGTGGTTCGTTTGAGAGGTTACCAGTGGGAGATGAGGACCCGCAAGAGCTTTCAGGGCTGGCACCTTTAGTGTAGGAGCAATCGCTGGACGTTCGCAATTTCGGTGTTGAGCTCTGGCCAGATTGAGCAGGAGAGGCTGTGTACGTTGGAAGTTTTAGTAGGCGAAACAAGTTCAGAGCCCAAGTGTTTGTGGTTCGTTTGAGAGGTTACCAGTGGGAGATGAGGACCCGCAAGAGCTTTCAGGGCTGGCACCTTTAGTGTAGGAGCAATCGCTGGACGTTCGCAATTTCGGTGTTGAGCTCTGGCCAGATTGAGCAGGAGAGGCTGTGTACGTTGGAAGTTTTAGTAGGCGAAACAAGTTCAGAGCCCAAGTGTTTGTGGTTCGTTTGAGAGGTTACCAGTGGGAGATGAGGACCAGCAAGAGCTTTCAGGGCTGGCACCTTGTGCTGGTTTTGGCTGGGATAGAGTTAATTTTCTTCATAGTAGCTAGTATAGGGCTGTGTTTTGGATTTGTACTAAAAACAGTATTGATACACAGGGATGTTTTAGTTACTGCTGAGCAGTGCTTACACAGAGTCAAGGCCTTTTCTGCTTCTCACACCGCCCCGCCAGCAAGTAGGCTGGGGGTGCACAAGAAGTTGGGAGGGGATACAGCCGGGACAGCTGACCCCAACTGACCAAAGGGATATTCCATACCATATGATGTCATGCTCAGTATATAAACTAGGGGGAAGGCTGGCCGGGGGACCGCTGCTTGGGCTGGGCATCGGTCGGAGGGTGGTGAGCAATTGTTTTCATTTGCATCACTTGCCTTTCTTGTTTGTTGTTGTTTTCATTACAATTTTTATTATCATTATTATTATTATTATTTTACTTCATTTCATTTATTAAACTGTTTTTATCTCAACCCACGAGTTTTCTCGCTTTTACCTTTCCTATTCTCTCCCCCATCCCACTGGGGTGGGGGGGGGAGTGAGCGAGCGGCTGTGTGGTGCTTAGTTGTCAGCTGGGCTTAAACCACGACACACCTTTAGTGTAGGAGCAATCGCTGGACGTTCGCAATTTCGGTGTTGAGCTCTGGCCAGATTGAGCAGGAGAGGCTGTGTACGTTGGAAGTTTTAGTAGGCTAAACAAGTTCAGAGCCCAAGTGTTTGTGGTTCGTTTGAGAGGTTACCAGAGGGAGATGAGGACCAGCAAGAGCTTTCAGGGCTGGCACCTTTAGTGTAGGAGCAATCGCTGGACGTTCGCAATGTCGGTGTTGAGCTCTGGCCAGATTGAGCAGGAGAGGCTGTGTACGTTGGAAGTTTTAGTAGGCGAAACAAGTTCAGAGCCCAAGTGTTTGTGGTTCGTTTGAGAGGTTACCAGTGGGAGATGAGGACCAGCAAGAGCTTTCAGGGCTGGCACCTTTAGTGTAGGAGCAATCCCTGGACGTTCGCAATTTCGGTGTTGAGCTCTGGCCAGATTGAGCAGGAGAGGCTGTGGACGTTGGAAGTTTTAGTAGGCTAAACAAGTTCAGAGGCCAAGTGTTTGTGGTTCGTTTGAGAGGTTACCAGTGGGAGATGAGGACCAGCAAGAGCTTTCAGGGCTGGCACCTTTAGTGTAGGAGCAATCGCTGGACGTTCGCAATTTCGGTGTTGAGCTCTGGCCAGATTGAGCAGGAGAGGCTGTGTACGTTGGAAGTTTTAGTAGGCGAAACAAGTTCAGAGCCCAAGTGTTTGTGGTTCGTTTGAGAGGTTACCAGTGGGAGATGAGGACCAGCAAGAGCTTTCAGGGCTGGCACCTTTAGTGTAGGAGCAATCGCTGGACGTTCGCAATTTCGGTGTTGAGCTCTGGCCAGATTGAGCAGGAGAGGCTGTGTACGTTGGAAGTTTTAGTAGGCTAAACAAGTTCAGAGCCCAAGTGTTTGTGGTTCGTTTGAGAGGTTACCAGTGGGAGATGAGGACCAGCAAGAGCTTTCAGGGCTGGCACCTTTAGTGTAGGAGCAATTGCTGGACGTTCGCAATTTCGGTGTTGAGCTCTGGCCAGATTGAGCAGGAGAGGCTGTATACGTTGGAAGTTTTAGTAGGCTAAACAAGTTCAGAGCCCAAGTGTTTGTGGTTCGTTTGAGAGGTTACCAGTGGGAGATGAGGACCAGCAAGAGCTTTCAGGGCTGGCACCTTTAGTGTAGGAGCAATCGCTGGACGTTCGCAATGTCGGTGCTGAGCTCTGGCCAGTTTGAGCAGGAGAGGCTGTGTACGTTGGAAGTTTTAGTAGGCTAAACAAGTTCAGAGCCCAAGTGTTTGTGGTTCGTTTGAGAGGTTACCAGTGGGAGATGAGGACCAGCAAGAGCTTTCAGGGCTGGCACCTTTAGTGTAGGAGCAATCCCTGGACGTTCGCAATTTCGGTGTTGAGCTCTGGCCAGATTGAGCAGGAGAGGCTGTGTACGTTGGAAGTTTTAGTAGGCTAAACAAGTTCAGAGCCCAAGTGTTTGTGGTTCGCTTGAGAGGTTACCAGTGGGAGATGAGGACCAGCAAGAGCTTTCAGGGCTGGCACCTTTAGTGTAGGAGCAATCGCTGGACGTTCGCAATTTCGTTGGTGAATTTTGGCCAGATTGAGCAGGAGAGGCTGTGTACGTTGGAAGTTTTAGTAGGCTAAACAAGTTCAGAGCCCAAGTGTTTGTGGTTCGTTTGAGAGGTTACCAGTGGGAGATGAGGACCAGCAAGAGCTTTCAGGGCTGGCACCTTTAGTGTAGGAGCAATCGCTGGACGTTCGCAATTTTTTTTCTGAATTTTGGGCAGATTGAGCAGGAGAGGCTGTGTACGTTGGAAGTTTTAGCAGCCTAAACAAGTTCAGAGCCCAAGTGTTTGTGGTTCGTTTGAGAGGTTACCAGTGGGAGATGAGGACCAGCAAGAGCTTTCAGGGCTGGCACCTTTAGTGTAGGAGCAATCGCTGGACGTTCGCAATTTCGGTGTTGAGCTCTGGCCAGATTGAGCAGGAGAGGCTGTGTACGTTGGAAGTTTTAGTAGGCTAAACAAGTTCAGAGCCCAAGTGTTTGTGGTTCATTTGAGAGGTTACCAGTGGGAGATGAGGACCAGCAAGAGCTTTCAGGGCTGGCACCTTTAGTGTAGGAGCAATCCCTGGACATTCGCAATTTCGGTGTTGAGCTCTGGCCAGATTGAGCAGGAGAGGCTGTGTACGTTGGAAGTTTTAGTAGGCGAAACAAGTTCAGAGCCCAAGTGTTTGTGGTTCGTTTGAGAGGTTACCAGTGGGAGATGAGGACCAGCAAGAGCTTTCAGGGCTGGCACCTTTAGTGTAGGAGCAATCGCTGGACGTTCGCAATTTCGGTGTTGAGCTCTGGCCAGATTGAGCAGGAGAGGCTGTGTACGTTGGAAGTTTTAGTAGGCTAAACAAGTTCAGAGCCCAAGTGTTTGTGGTTCGTTTGAGAGGTTACCAGTGGGAGATGAGGACCAGCAAGAGCTTTCAGGGCTGGCACCTTTAGTGTAGGAGCAATCGCTGGACGTTCGCAATGTCGGTGTTGAGCTCTGGCCAGTTTGTGCAGGAGAGGCTGTGTACGTTGGAAGTTTTAGTAGGCGAAACAAGTTCAGAGCCCAAGTGTTTGTGGTTCGTTTGAGAGGTTACCAGTGGGAGATGAGGACCAGCAAGAGCTTTCAGGGCTGGCACCTTTAGTGTAGGAGCAATCGCTGGACGTTCACAATTTCGGTGTTGAGCTCTGGCCAGATTGAGCAGGAGAGGCTGTGTACGTTGGAAGTTTTAGCAGCCTAAACAAGTTCAGAGCCCAAGTGTTTGTGGTTCGTTTGAGAGGTTACCAGTGGGAGATGAGGACCAGCAAGAGCTTTCAGGGCTGGCACCTTTAGTGTAGGAGCAATCGCTGGACGTTCGCAATTTCGGTGTTGAGCTCTGGCCAGATTGAGCAGGAGAGGCTGTATACGTTGGAAGTTTTAGTAGGCTAAACAAGTTCAGAGCCCAAGTGTTTGTGGTTCGTTTGAGAGGTTACCAGTGGGAGATGAGGACCAGCAAGAGCTTTCAGGGCTGGCACCTTTAGTGTAGGAGCAATCGCTGGACGTTCGCAATTTCGTTGCTGAATTTTGGCTAGATTGAGCAGGAGAGGCTGTGTACGTTGGAAGTTTTAGTAGGCGAAACAAGTTCAGAGCCCAAGTGTTTGTGGTTCGTTTGAGAGGTTACCAGTGGGAGATGAGGACCCGCAAGAGCTTTCAGGGCTGGCACCTTTAGTGTAGGAGCAATCGCTGGACGTTCGCAATTTCGGTGTTGAGCTCTGGCCAGATTGAGCAGGAGAGGCTGTGTACGTTGGAAGTTTTAGTAGGCGAAACAAGTTCAGAGCCCAAGTGTTTGTGGTTCGTTTGAGAGGTTACCAGTGGGAGATGAGGACCCGCAAGAGCTTTCAGGGCTGGCACCTTTAGTGTAGGAGCAATCGCTGGACGTTCGCAATTTCGGTGTTGAGCTCTGGCCAGATTGAGCAGGAGAGGCTGTGTACGTTGGAAGTTTTAGTAGGCGAAACAAGTTCAGAGCCCAAGTGTTTGTGGTTCGTTTGAGAGGTTACCAGTGGGAGATGAGGACCAGCAAGAGCTTTCAGGGCTGGCACCTTTAGTGTAGGAGCAATCCCTGGACGTTCGCAATTTCGTTGGTGAATTTTGGCCAGATTGAGCAGGAGAGGCTGTGTACGTTGGAAGTTTTAGTAGGCTAAACAAGTTCAGAGCCCAAGTGTTTGTGGTTCGTTTGAGAGGTTACCAGTGGGAGATGAGGACCAGCAAGAGCTTTCAGGGCTGGCACCTTTAGTGTAGGAGCAATCGCTGGACGTTCGCAATTTTTTTTCTGAATTTTGGGCAGATTGAGCAGGAGAGGCTGTGTACGTTGGAAGTTTTAGCAGCCTAAACAAGTTCAGAGCCCAAGTGTTTGTGGTTCGTTTGAGAGGTTACCAGTGGGAGATGAGGACCAGCAAGAGCTTTCAGGGCTGGCACCTTTAGTGTAGGAGCAATCGCTGGACGTTCG
This sequence comes from Gavia stellata, assembly GCF_030936135.1. NCBI lineage: Eukaryota > Metazoa > Chordata > Aves > Gaviiformes > Gaviidae > Gavia > Gavia stellata. The sequence continues at coordinate 46,914 of NW_026777067.1, forward strand.
CAATTTCGGTGTTGAGCTCTGGCCAGATTGAGCAGGAGAGGCTGTGTACGTTGGAAGTTTTAGTAGGCTAAACAAGTTCAGAGCCCAAGTGTTTGTGGTTCATTTGAGAGGTTACCAGTGGGAGATGAGGACCAGCAAGAGCTTTCAGGGCTGGCACCTTTAGTGTAGGAGCAATCGCTGGACATTCGCAATTTCGGTGTTGAGCTCTGGCCAGATTGAGCAGGAGAGGCTGTGTACGTTGGAAGTTTTAGTAGGCGAAACAAGTTCAGAGCCCAAGTGTTTGTGGTTCGTTTGAGAGGTTACCAGTGGGAGATGAGGACCAGCAAGAGCTTTCAGGGCTGGCACCTTTAGTGTAGGAGCAATCGCTGGACGTTCGCAATTTCGGTGTTGAGCTCTGGCCAGATTGAGCAGGAGAGGCTGTGTACGTTGGAAGTTTTAGTAGGCTAAACAAGTTCAGAGCCCAAGTGTTTGTGGTTCGTTTGAGAGGTTACCAGTGGGAGATGAGGACCAGCAAGAGCTTTCAGGGCTGGCACCTTTAGTGTAGGAGCAATCGCTGGACGTTCGCAATGTCGGTGTTGAGCTCTGGCCAGTTTGTGCAGGAGAGGCTGTGTACGTTGGAAGTTTTAGTAGGCGAAACAAGTTCAGAGCCCAAGTGTTTGTGGTTCGTTTGAGAGGTTACCAGTGGGAGATGAGGACCAGCAAGAGCTTTCAGGGCTGGCACCTTTAGTGTAGGAGCAATCGCTGGACGTTCACAATTTCGGTGTTGAGCTCTGGCCAGATTGAGCAGGAGAGGCTGTGTACGTTGGAAGTTTTAGCAGCCTAAACAAGTTCAGAGCCCAAGTGTTTGTGGTTCGTTTGAGAGGTTACCAGTGGGAGATGAGGACCAGCAAGAGCTTTCAGGGCTGGCACCTTTAGTGTAGGAGCAATCGCTGGACGTTCGCAATTTCGGTGTTGAGCTCTGGCCAGATTGAGCAGGAGAGGCTGTATACGTTGGAAGTTTTAGTAGGCTAAACAAGTTCAGAGCCCAAGTGTTTGTGGTTCGTTTGAGAGGTTACCAGTGGGAGATGAGGACCAGCAAGAGCTTTCAGGGCTGGCACCTTTAGTGTAGGAGCAATCGCTGGACGTTCGCAATTTCGTTGCTGAATTTTGGCTAGATTGAGCAGGAGAGGCTGTGTACGTTGGAAGTTTTAGTAGGCGAAACAAGTTCAGAGCCCAAGTGTTTGTGGTTCGTTTGAGAGGTTACCAGTGGGAGATGAGGACCCGCAAGAGCTTTCAGGGCTGGCACCTTTAGTGTAGGAGCAATCGCTGGACGTTCGCAATGTCGGTGTTGAGCTCTGGCCAGATTGAGCAGGAGAGGCTGTGTACGTTGGAAGTTTTAGTAGGCGAAACAAGTTCAGAGCCCAAGTGTTTGTGGTTCGTTTGAGAGGTTACCAGTGGGAGATGAGGACCCGCAAGAGCTTTCAGGGCTGGCACCTTTAGTGTAGGAGCAATCGCTGGACGTTCGCAATTTCGGTGTTGAGCTCTGGCCAGATTGAGCAGGAGAGGCTGTGTACGTTGGAAGTTTTAGTAGGCGAAACAAGTTCAGAGCCCAAGTGTTTGTGGTTCGTTTGAGAGGTTACCAGTGGGAGATGAGGACCCGCAAGAGCTTTCAGGGCTGGCACCTTTAGTGTAGGAGCAATCGCTGGACGTTCGCAATTTCGGTGTTGAGCTCTGGCCAGATTGAGCAGGAGAGGCTGTGTACGTTGGAAGTTTTAGTAGGCGAAACAAGTTCAGAGCCCAAGTGTTTGTGGTTCGTTTGAGAGGTTACCAGTGGGAGATGAGGACCAGCAAGAGCTTTCAGGGCTGGCACCTTGTGCTGGTTTTGGCTGGGATAGAGTTAATTTTCTTCATAGTAGCTAGTATAGGGCTGTGTTTTGGATTTGTACTAAAAACAGTATTGATACACAGGGATGTTTTAGTTACTGCTGAGCAGTGCTTACACAGAGTCAAGGCCTTTTCTGCTTCTCACACCGCCCCGCCAGCAAGTAGGCTGGGGGTGCACAAGAAGTTGGGAGGGGATACAGCCGGGACAGCTGACCCCAACTGACCAAAGGGATATTCCATACCATATGATGTCATGCTCAGTATATAAACTAGGGGGAAGGCTGGCCGGGGGACCGCTGCTTGGGCTGGGCATCGGTCGGAGGGTGGTGAGCAATTGTTTTCATTTGCATCACTTGCCTTTCTTGTTTGTTGTTGTTTTCATTACAATTTTTATTATCATTATTATTATTATTATTTTACTTCATTTCATTTATTAAACTGTTTTTATCTCAACCCACGAGTTTTCTCGCTTTTACCTTTCCTATTCTCTCCCCCATCCCACTGGGGTGGGGGGGGGAGTGAGCGAGCGGCTGTGTGGTGCTTAGTTGTCAGCTGGGCTTAAACCACGACAGTCCTTTTTGGCGCCCAACGTGGGGCACGAAGGGTTTGAGATAATAACAGATTCAACAGAACTTATTAGAAGGGGTTTCTATCTGTTAAAAGTTACAGGTCACAATATTGATTCATCTGTTCTTGACATTAGTTTATTTGATCTGCACCATGCTCTTTTTTCTGCTGTATGTGTTAAAGATTGGCATTGGTTTTTTCGGTTTGTTGTGCTCTTTAGTGATTAGTGATATTTTGCCTGGGAGATTTGTTTTTAAAACACTGACCTTGAGCTGGGTACTCTGGTATTTGGTCTCTGCACTGAAGCCATTACTGTACTTCGGGTACCATCTCATGGAGATTTTTAACAATTATACTTCTTCCTCTGAGAGGTTTTTTGAGGAGGAAATACAGAACGGCACCCTTGCTACCTTCTTCTGTGACGTTGTCTCCCTCGTTACAACGACTTCTCAGTATCTTGAACATCCTTGGGTAGTTAAAATACTTCTATTGGCCTTTCTAAGAAATATTGCTTCAGTTTTGTCTAAGGTTAACAAGCAATTTAGGAATATGACCCAGGCTCCACGAGAGCATGGTCATGGGTGGCACGGCATGTGGGAAAATATGGGTAGGTATCTAGAGAACTTCTCACCTCCAATGTTCTGGAACTTCACTCCCGAACAACTACAGGATCCTGATGAAGTGGTAGAATGTTTGAGAAAAAAATGCTGTGGCTATTCTAAAGAGGCACATCTTACTGCACTGTGCTGGGCCCTGGCCAGTATCTACCAAACACTGCTCGATACTACGCAGTACCCCCAGGAGGAAGAGAGGGGAAACAAACCAACAGACACCGTGGCTAAACCAGGCACTGTATCGGTCGCCCCTATAACCAAAAAGAAACAGTGGAAGCGGAAATCAACTCGTTTAGTAAGGGATGAAGAAGCTTCTCCTAAGAGGGAGCAGGAGAAAGAATCAGAAGAGGCAGCCTGTTCTGTGGCAGAGCAATCACAAGAACAGGAGGAGGAAGAGACTGAGATAATCAATGAGACAGAAACCACCCGATCCCTGTCCCTAAGTGAGCTGCGAGATATACGAAAAGATTTTAGCCGTCAACCAGGTGAGCTAATTCTCAGCTGGTTGCTTCGATGCTGGGATATTGGGGCTAGTAGTCAGGAATTAGAGGGTAAGGAAGCCCGGCAGCTGGGATCCCTTGCTAGGGATAAGGCCATTGACAAAGGGATTGGAAAAAAGGCAGGAGTCCTCAGTCTTTGGCAGCGACTCCTGTCAAGTGTGAAGGACAGATATCCCTTCAAGGAAGAACTCGCAAATTCTCGAAGGAAATGGACCAACATTGAGGGGGGCATCCAGTATCTGAGGGAATTAGCCGTGTTGGAGGTGATCTATAACGACCAGGCATGCAAAGACCCGGATGAAATCCGGTGCACACGGTCCATGTGGCGAAAGGTTGTACGAAATGCAGCGACATCATATACCCACACCCTGGCGATAATGAACTGGACAGACATTGAGGCACCAACTATAGATGAACTGGCCAGGCAACTCCGAGAATACGAAGATAATCTTGCTCCCTCCATGTGTGCTTGTGTCTCGGCTGTGGACAGACACAGACTGACCCAAAACATGTTTGAGCAAGCTGAGAAGCGTAGGCTTTCTTCATGCACTCCAACCAAAGCCTCATCTATTAAGAGTCAGCCTTTTCCTGTTCAAGCGAAAGAGTACCGGTGGCGCACACCACGTGCAACCCTGTGGTTCTTCCTGCGGGACCAGGGGGAGGACATGAGGAAGTGGGATGGTCAACCCACCTGGAGATTAGAAGCTCGGGTGCAGGAACTACAAGGGAAAACAACAGCCAAAAGGCATCCATCCAGGAAAATTACCGCTCCAGTGTCTGTTGGGCAGAGTAGAAGGGCTTACTGTACTTTTGATCCTGATGAAGGGACCTCTGTTACGCACTTACAGAAACCAAGTAATGAAGACTCAGACCAGGAGTAGAGGGGCCCTGCCTTCGGTCAGGCGGAGGAAAGGGACAATCGGGTTTACTGGACTGTGTGGATTCGATGGCCTGGCACATCAGCCCCACGGGAGTATAAAGCTCTAGTGGACACCGGTGCACAGTGTACTCTAATTCCATCAGATTACAAGGGGGCAGAATCCATCTGTATTTCTGGAGTGACAGGGGGATCCCAAGAACTGTCTGTGTTGGAGGCTGAATTAAGCCTGACTGGGAATGAGTGGCAAAAGCACCCTATTGTGACTGGTCCAGAGGCTCCGTGCATCCTTGGTATAGACTATCTCAGGAAAGGGTACTTCAAAGACCCAAAAGGGTATCGGTGGGCTTTTGGTATAGCTGCTTTGAGCACGGAGGAAATTAAACAGCTGTCTAGCTTGCCTGGTCTCTCAGAGGATCCTTCTGTGGTGGGGTTGCTGCAAGTTAAAGAACAGCAGGTGCCAATTGCTACCATGACAGTGCACCGGCGACAATATCGCACCAATCGAGACTCCCTGGTTCCCATCCACAACTTGATCCGTCAACTGGAAAGTCAAGGAGTGATCAGTAAGACTCATTCACCTTTTAATAGTCCCATATGGCCCGTGCAAAAATCTAACGGAGAGTGGCGGTTAACAGTGGACTATCGAGGCCTGAATGAAGTCACACCACCGCTGAGTGCTGCCGTACCAGACATGCTAGAACTTCAGTATGAACTGGAGTCAAAGGCTGCCAAATGGTATGCAACAATAGATATCGCCAATGCATTTTTCTCGATCCCTCTGGCAGCAGAGTGCAGGCCACAATTTGCTTTCACATGGAGGGGTATCCAGTACACCTGGAATCGACTGCCCCAGGGGTGGAAGCAACTACTGGATGGTTGGAAACATACCCCGTGAACCATGCCACTGCCCGGAACACTATCTTGGGCCTTGAAAAGCAAGTTTTATGGCGACACGGCACCCCTGAAAGAATTGAATCTGACAATGGGACTCATTTCCGAAACAGTCTCATTAACACCTGGGCCAAGGAGCATGGCATTGACTGGGTGTATCACATCCCCTACCATGCACCAGCCTCCGGGAAAATTGAACGATACAACGCACTGTTAAAAACTACACTGAAAGCAATGGGTGCTGGGACATTCAAGCATTGGGATACACATTTAGCAGAAGCCACTTGGCTGGTTAACACTAGAGGCTCTGCCAGTCGACCTGGCCCTGCCCAATCAAAACCCCTGCGCACTGTGGAAGGAGATAAGATTCCTGTGGTACATATAAAGAATTTGCTGGGAAAAACAGTTTGGGTTATTCCTTCCTCAGGAAAGGGTAAACCTATTCGTGGGGTGGTTTCTGCTCAAGGACCTGGTTGCACTTGGTGGGTAATGCAGAAGAATGGGGAAGTCCAGTGCATACCTCAAGGTGATTTAATTCTGGGTGAAACTAATCCATGATTTGAGTTATATGTTACAGGAATTACTATAGCAGGAACCACCTGAACCAATGAAGGACAAGCCTTACAAGAAGCAGTGCAAGTGCAGTAGTGACCTGACCTGAGCTGGCTGTGGTGCCCAATAACTCCATGCAATACAACACCTCTTCTGTCCTGAGTGACCACCATAACAGATGGAGCCCAAAGTCATGGACTAAATGAACTCAATGGACATTTTGTGGACATTTGTGGATATTTATGGACACTTCACAGACATTTCACAGGAGTGATCCATAGACTAAGGGAATGATATCTGTACACTATATCAAAGGATGGGAAGAATGATGGTAGGAGAGAATGTATTGGATAGTGTGCTATCTGAGTATGACATAAATGGTATGGAATAAAGGGTGGAGAATGTGCTGGTTTTGGCTGGGATAGAGTTAATTTTCTTCATAGTAGCTAGTATAGGGCTGTGTTTTGGATTTGTACTAAAAACAGTATTGATACACAGGGATGTTTTAGTTACTGCTGAGCAGTGCTTACACAGAGTCAAGGCCTTTTCTGCTTCTCACACCGCCCCGCCAGCAAGTAGGCTGGGGGTGCACAAGAAGTTGGGAGGGGATACAGCCGGGACAGCTGACCCCAACTGACCAAAGGGATATTCCATACCATATGATGTCATGCTCAGTATATAAACTAGGGGGAAGGCTGGCCGGGGGACCGCTGCTTGGGCTGGGCATCGGTCGGAGGGTGGTGAGCAATTGTTTTCATTTGCATCACTTGCCTTTCTTGTTTGTTGTTGTTTTCATTACAATTTTTATTATCATTATTATTATTATTATTTTACTTCATTTCATTTATTAAACTGTTTTTATCTCAACCCACGAGTTTTCTCGCTTTTACCTTTCCTATTCTCTCCCCCATCCCACTGGGGTGGGGGGGGGAGTGAGCGAGCGGCTGTGTGGTGCTTAGTTGTCAGCTGGGCTTAAACCACGACACACCTTTAGTGTAGGAGCAATCGCTGGACGTTCGCAATTTCGGTGTTGAGCTCTGGCCAGATTGAGCAGGAGAGGCTGTGTACGTTGGAAGTTTTAGTAGGCTAAACAAGTTCAGAGCCCAAGTGTTTGTGGTTCGTTTGAGAGGTTACCAGTGGGAGATGAGGACCAGCAAGAGCTTTCAGGGCTGGCACCTTTAGTGTAGGAGCAATCCCTGGACGTTCGCAATTTCGGTGTTGAGCTCTGGCCAGATTGAGCAGGAGAGGCTGTGTACGTTGGAAGTTTTAGTAGGCTAAACAAGTTCAGAGCCCAAGTGTTTGTGGTTCGTTTGAGAGGTTACCAGTGGGAGATGAGGACCAGCAAGAGCTTTCAGGGCTGGCACCTTTAGTGTAGGAGCAATCGCTGGACGTTCGCAATGTTGGTGTTGAGCTCTGGCCAGATTGAGCAGGAGAGGCTGTGTACGTTGGAAGTTTTAGTAGGCGAAACAAGTTCAGAGCCCAAGTGTTTGTGGTTCGTTTGAGAGGTTACCAGTGGGAGATGAGGACCAGCAAGAGCTTTCAGGGCTGGCACCTTTAGTGTAGGAGCAATCCCTGGACGTTCGCAATTTCGGTGTTGAGCTCTGGCCAGATTGAGCAGGAGAGGCTGTGGACGTTGGAAGTTTTAGTAGGCTAAACAAGTTCAGAGCCCAAGTGTTTGTGGTTCGTTTGAGAGGTTACCAGTGGGAGATGAGGACCAGCAAGAGCTTTCAGGGCTGGCACCTTTAGTGTAGGAGCAATCCCTGGACGTTCGCAATTTCGGTGTTGAGCTCTGGCCAGATTGAGCAGGAGAGGCTGTGTACGTTGGAAGTTTTAGTAGGCGAAACAAGTTCAGAGCCCAAGTGTTTGTGGTTCGTTTGAGAGGTTACCAGTGGGAGATGAGGACCAGCAAGAGCTTTCAGGGCTGGCACCTTTAGTGTAGGAGCAATCGCTGGACGTTCGCAATTTCGGTGTTGAGCTCTGGCCAGATTGAGCAGGAGAGGCTGTGTACGTTGGAAGTTTTAGTAGGCTAAACAAGTTCAGAGCCCAAGTGTTTGTGGTTCGTTTGAGAGGTTACCAGTGGGAGATGAGGACCAGCAAGAGCTTTCAGGGCTGGCACCTTTAGTGTAGGAGCAATCGCTGGACGTTCGCAATTTCGGTGTTGAGCTCTGGCCAGATTGAGCAGGAGAGGCTGTATACGTTGGAAGTTTTAGTAGGCTAAACAAGTTCAGAGCCCAAGTGTTTGTGGTTCGTTTGAGAGGTTACCAGTGGGAGATGAGGAGCAGCAAGAGCTTTCAGGGCTGGCACCTTTAGTGTAGGAGCAATCGCTGGACGTTCGCAATGTCGGTGCTGAGCTCTGGCCAGTTTGAGCAGGAGAGGCTGTGTACGTTGGAAGTTTTAGTAGGCTAAACAAGTTCAGAGCCCAAGTGTTTGTGGTTCGTTTGAGAGGTTACCAGTGGGAGATGAGGACCAGCAAGAGCTTTCAGGGCTGGCACCTTTAGTGTAGGAGCAATCCCTGGACGTTCGCAATTTCGGTGTTGAGCTCTGGCCAGATTGAGCAGGAGAGGCTGTGTACGTTGGAAGTTTTAGTAGGCTAAACAAGTTCAGAGCCCAAGTGTTTGTGGTTCGTTTGAGAGGTTACCAGTGGGAGATGAGGACCAGCAAGAGCTTTCAGGGCTGGCACCTTTAGTGTAGGAGCAATCGCTGGACGTTCGCAATTTCGTTGGTGAATTTTGGCCAGATTGAGCAGGAGAGGCTGTGTACGTTGGAAGTTTTAGCAGCCTAAACAAGTTCAGAGCCCAAGTGTTTGTGGTTCGTTTGAGAGGTTACCAGTGGGAGATGAGGACCAGCAAGAGCTTTCAGGGCTGGCACCTTTAGTGTAGGAGCAATCGCTGGACGTTCGCAATTTTTTTTCTGAATTTTGGGCAGATTGAGCAGGAGAGGCTGTGTACGTTGGAAGTTTTAGTAGGCGAAACAAGTTCAGAGGCCAAGTGTTTGTGGTTCGTTTGAGAGGTTACCAGTGGGAGATGAGGACCAGCAAGAGCTTTCAGGGCTGGCACCTTTAGTGTAGGAGCAATCGCTGGACGTTCGCAATTTCGGTGTTGAGCTCTGGCCAGATTGAGCAGGAGAGGCTGTGTACGTTGGAAGTTTTAGTAGGCTAAACAAGTTCAGAGCCCAAGTGTTTGTGGTTCATTTGAGAGGTTACCAGTGGGAGATGAGGACCAGCAAGAGCTTTCAGGGCTGGCACCTTTAGTGTAGGAGCAATCGCTGGACGTTCGCAATTTCGTTGCTGAATTTTGGGCAGATTGAGCAGGAGAGGCTGTGTACGTTGTAAGTTTTAGTAGGCTAAACAAGTTCAGAGCCCAAGTGTTTGTGGTTCGTTTGAGAGGTTACCAGTGGGAGATGAGGACCAGCAAGAGCTTTCAGGGCTGGCACCTTTAGTGTAGGAGCAATCGCTGGACATTCGCAATTTCGGTGTTGAGCTCTGGCCAGATTGAGCAGGAGAGGCTGTGTACGTTGGAAGTTTTAGCAGCCTAAACAAGTTCAGAGCCCAAGTGTTTGTGGTTCGTTTGAGAGGTTACCAGTGGGAGATGAGGACCAGCAAGAGCTTTCAGGGCTGGCACCTTTAGTGTAGGAGCAATCGCTGGACGTTCGCAATGTCGGTGTTGAGCTCTGGCCAGATTGAGCAGGAGAGGCTGTGTACGTTGGAAGTTTTAGTAGGCTAAACAAGTTCAGAGCCCAAGTGTTTGTGGTTCGTTTGAGAGGTTACCAGTGGGAGATGAGGACCAGCAAGAGCTTTCAGGGCTGGCACCTTTAGTGTAGGAGCAATCGCTGGACGTTCGCAATTTTGGTGTTGAGCTCTGGCCAGATTGAGCAGGAGAGGCTGTGTACGTTGGAAGTTTTAGTAGGCTAAACAAGTTCAGAGCCCAAGTGTTTGTGGTTCGTTTGAGAGGTTACCAGTGGGAGATGAGGACCAGCAAGAGCTTTCAGGGCTGGCACCTTTAGTGTAGGAGCAATCGCTGGACGTTCGCAATTTCGGTGTTGAGCTCTGGCCAGATTGAGCAGGAGAGGCTGTGTACGTTGGAAGTTTTAGTAGGCGAAACAAGTTCAGAGCCCAAGTGTTCTGTGGTTCGTTTGAGAGGTTACCAGTGGGAGATGAGGACCAGCAAGAGCTTTCAGGGCTGGCACCTTTAGTGTAGGAGCAATCGCTGGACGTTCGCAATTTTGGTGTTGAGCTCTGGCCAGATTGAGCAGGAGAGGCTGTGTACGTTGGAAGTTTTAGTAGGCTAAACAAGTTCAGAGCCCAAGTGTTTGTGGTTCGTTTGAGAGGTTACCAGTGGGAGATGAGGACCAGCAAGAGCTTTCAGGGCTGGCACCTTTAGTGTAGGAGCAATCGCTGGACGTTCGCAATTTCGGTGTTGAGCTCTGGCCAGATTGAGCAGGAGAGGCTGTATACGTTGGAAGTTTTAGTAGGCTAAACAAGTTCAGAGCCCAAGTGTTTGTGGTTCGTTTGAGAGGTTACCAGTGGGAGATGAGGACCAGCAAGAGCTTTCAGGGCTGGCACCTTTAGTGTAGGAGCAATCGCTGGACGTTCGCAATTCGGTGTTGAGCTCTGCCAGATTGAGCAGGAGAGGCTGTGTACGTTGGAAGTTTTAGTAGGCTAAACAAGTTCAGAGCCCAAGTGTTTGTGGTTCGTTTGAGAGGTTACCAGTGGGAGATGAGGACCAGCAAGAGCTTTCAGGGCTGGCACCTTAGTGTAGGAGCAATCCCTGGACGTTCGCAATTTCGGTGTTGAGCTCTGGCCAGATTGAGCAGGAGAGGCTGTGTACGTTGGAAGTTTTAGTAGGCGAAACAAGTTCAGAGCCCAAGTGTTTGTGGTTCGTTTGAGAGGTTACCAGTGGGAGATGAGGACCAGCAAGAGCTTTCAGGGCTGGCACCTTTAGTGTAGGAGCAATCACTGGACGTTCGCAATGTCGGTGTTGAGCTCTGGCCAGATTGAGCAGGAGAGGCTGTGTACGTTGGAAGTTTTAGTAGGCTAAACAAGTTCAGAGCCCAAGTGTTTGTGGTTCGTTTGAGAGGTTACCAGTGGGAGATGAGGACCAGCAAGAGCTTTCAGGGCTGGCACCTTTAGTGTAGGAGCAATCGCTGGACGTTCGCAATTTCGGTGTTGAGCTCTGGCCAGATTGAGCAGGAGAGGCTGTATACGTTGGAAGTTTTAGTAGGCTAAACAAGTTCAGAGCCCAAGTGTTTGTGGTTCGTTTGAGAGGTTACCAGTGGGAGATGAGGACCAGCAAGAGCTTTCAGGGCTGGCACCTTTAGTGTAGGAGCAATCGCTGGACGTTCGCAATGTCGGTGCTGAGCTCTGGCCAGTTTGAGCAGGAGAGGCTGTGTACGTTGGAAGTTTTAGTAGGCGAAACAAGTTCAGAGCCCAAGTGTTTGTGGTTCGTTTGAGAGGTTACCAGTGGGAGATGAGGACCAGCAAGAGCTTTCAGGGCTGGCACCTTTAGTGTAGGAGCAATCCCTGGACGTTCGCAATTTCGGTGTTGAGCTCTGGCCAGATTGAGCAGGAGAGGCTGTGTACGTTGGAAGTTTTAGTAGGCTAAACAAGTTCAGAGCCCAAGTGTTTGTGGTTCGTTTGAGAGGTTACCAGTGGGAGATGAGGACCAGCAAGAGCTTTCAGGGCTGGCACCTTTAGTGTAGGAGCAATCGCTGGACGTTCGCAATTTCGTTGGTGAATTTTGGCCAGATTGAGCAGGAGAGGCTGTGTACGTTGGAAGTTTTAGCAGCCTAAACAAGTTCAGAGCCCAAGTGTTTGTGGTTCGTTTGAGAGGTTACCAGTGGGAGATGAGGACCAGCAAGAGCTTTCAGGGCTGGCACCTTTAGTGTAGGAGCAATCGCTGGACGTTCGCAATTTTTTTTCTGAATTTTGGGCAGATTGAGCAGGAGAGGCTGTGTACGTTGGAAGTTTTAGCAGCCTAAACAAGTTCAGAGCCCAAGTGTTTGTGGTTCGTTTGAGAGGTTACCAGTGGGAGATGAGGACCAGCAAGAGCTTTCAGGGCTGGCACCTTTAGTATAGGAGCAATCGCTGGACGTTCGCAATTTCGGTGTTGAGCTCTGGCCAGATTGAGCAGGAGAGGCTGTGTACGTTGGAAGTTTTAGTAGGCTAAACAAGTTCAGAGCCCAAGTGTTTGTGGTTCATTTGAGAGGTTACCAGTGGGAGATGAGGACCAGCAAGAGCTTTCAGGGCTGGCACCTTTAGTGTAGGAGCAATCGCTGGACGTTCGCAATTTCGGTGTTGAGCTCTGGCCAGATTGAGCAGGAGAGGCTGTGTACGTTGTAAGTTTTAGTAGGCTAAACAAGTTCAGAGCCCAAGTGTTTGTGGTTCGTTTGAGAGGTTACCAGTGGGAGATGAGGACCAGCAAGAGCTTTCAGGGCTGGCACCTTTAGTGTAGGAGCAATCGCTGGACGTTCGCAATTTCGGTGTTGAGCTCTGGCCAAATCGAGCAGGAGAGGCTGTGTACGTTGGAAGTTTTAGTAGGCTAAACAAGTTCAGAGCCCAAGTGTTTGTGGTTCGTTTGAGAGGTTACCAGTGGGAGATGAGGACCAGCAAGAGCTTTCAGGGCTGGCACCTTTAGTGTAGGAGCAATCGCTGGACGTTCGCAATTTCGGTGTTGAGCTCTGGCCAGATTGAGCAGGAGAGGCTGTATACGTTGGAAGTTTTAGTAGGCTAAACAAGTTCAGAGCCCAAGTGTTTGTGGTTCGTTTGAGAGGTTACCAGTGGGAGATGAGGACCAGCAAGAGCTTTCAGGGCTGGCACCTTTAGTGTAGGAGCAATCCCTGGACGTTCGCAATTTCGGTGTTGAGCTCTGGCCAGATTGAGCAGGAGAGGCTGTGTACGTTGGAAGTTTTAGTAGGCGAAACAAGTTCAGAGCCCAAGTGTTTGTGGTTCGTTTGAGAGGTTACCAGTGGGAGATGAGGACCAGCAAGAGCTTTCAGGGCTGGCACCTTTAGTGTAGGAGCAATCGCTGGACGTTCGCAATTTCGGTGTTGAGCTCTGGCCAGATTGAGCAGGAGAGGCTGTGTACGTTGGAAGTTTTAGTAGGCTAAACAAGTTCAGAGCCCAAGTGTTTGTGGTTCGTTTGAGAGGTTACCAGTGGGAGATGAGGACCAGCAAGAGCTTTCAGGGCTGGCACCTTTAGTGTAGGAGCAATCGCTGGACGTTCGCAATTTCGGTGTTGAGCTCTGGCCAGATTGAGCAGGAGAGGCTGTATACGTTGGAAGTTTTAGTAGGCTAAACAAGTTCAGAGCCCAAGTGTTTGTGGTTCGTTTGAGAGGTTACCAGTGGGAGATGAGGACCAGCAAGAGCTTTCAGGGCTGGCACCTTTAGTGTAGGAGCAATCGCTGGACGTTCGCAATGTCGGTGCTGAGCTCTGGCCAGTTTGAGCAGGAGAGGCTGTGTACGTTGGAAGTTTTAGTAGGCGAAACAAGTTCAGAGCCCAAGTGTTTGTGGTTCGTTTGAGAGGTTACCAGTGGGAGATGAGGACCAGCAAGAGCTTTCAGGGCTGGCACCTTTAGTGTAGGAGCAATCCCTGGACGTTCGCAATTTCGGTGTTGAGCTCTGGCCAGATTGAGCAGGAGAGGCTGTGTACGTTGGAAGTTTTAGTAGGCTAAACAAGTTCAGAGCCCAAGTGTTTGTGGTTCGTTTGAGAGGTTACCAGTGGGAGATGAGGACCAGCAAGAGCTTTCAGGGCTGGCACCTTTAGTGTAGGAGCAATCGCTGGACGTTCGCAATTTCGTTGGTGAATTTTGGCCAGATTGAGCAGGAGAGGCTGTGTACGTTGGAAGTTTTAGCAGCCTAAACAAGTTCAGAGCCCAAGTGTTTGTGGTTCGTTTGAGAGGTTACCAGTGGGAGATGAGGACCAGCAAGAGCTTTCAGGGCTGGCACCTTTAGTGTAGGAGCAATCGCTGGACGTTCGCAATTTTTTTTCTGAATTTTGGGCAGATTGAGCAGGAGAGGCTGTGTACGTTGGAAGTTTTAGCAGCCTAAACAAGTTCAGAGCCCAAGTGTTTGTGGTTCGTTTGAGAGGTTACCAGTGGGAGATGAGGACCAGCAAGAGCTTTCAGGGCTGGCACCTTTAGTGTAGGAGCAATCGCTGGACGTTCGCAATTTCGGTGTTGAGCTCTGGCCAGATTGAGCAGGAGAGGCTGTGTACGTTGGAAGTTTTAGTAGGCTAAACAAGTTCAGAGCCCAAGTGTTTGTGGTTCATTTGAGAGGTTACCAGTGGGAGATGAGGACCAGCAAGAGCTTTCAGGGCTGGCACCTTTAGTGTAGGAGCAATCGCTGGACGTTCGCAATTTCGGTGTTGAGCTCTGGCCAGATTGAGCAGGAGAGGCTGTGTACGTTGGAAGTTTTAGTAGGCGAAACAAGTTCAGAGCCCAAGTGTTTGTGGTTCGTTTGAGAGGTTACCAGTGGGAGATGAGGACCAGCAAGAGCTTTCAGGGCTGGCACCTTTAGTGTAGGAGCAATCCCTGGACGTTCGCAATTTCGGTGTTGAGCTCTGGCCAGATTGAGCAGGAGAGGCTGTGTACGTTGGAAGTTTTAGTAGGCGAAACAAGTTCAGAGCCCAAGTGTTTGTGGTTCGTTTGAGAGGTTACCAGTGGGAGATGAGGACCAGCAAGAGCTTTCAGGGCTGGCACCTTTAGTGTAGGAGCAATCGCTGGACGTTCGCAATTTCGGTGTTGAGCTCTGGCCAGATTGAGCAGGAGAGGCTGTGTACGTTGGAAGTTTTAGTAGGCTAAACAAGTTCAGAGCCCAAGTGTTTGTGGTTCGTTTGAGAGGTTACCAGTGGGAGATGAGGACCAGCAAGAGCTTTCAGGGCTGGCACCTTTAGTGTAGGAGCAATCGCTGGACGTTCGCAATTTCGGTGTTGAGCTCTGGCCAGATTGAGCAGGAGAGGCTGTATACGTTGGAAGTTTTAGTAGGCTAAACAAGTTCAGAGCCCAAGTGTTTGTGGTTCGTTTGAGAGGTTACCAGTGGGAGATGAGGACCAGCAAGAGCTTTCAGGGCTGGCACCTTTAGTGTAGGAGCAATCCCTGGACGTTCGCAATTTCGGTGTTGAGCTCTGGCCAGATTGAGCAGGAGAGGCTGTGTACGTTGGAAGTTTTAGTAGGCGAAACAAGTTCAGAGCCCAAGTGTTTGTGGTTCGTTTGAGAGGTTACCAGTGGGAGATGAGGACCAGCAAGAGCTTTCAGGGCTGGCACCTTTAGTGTAGGAGCAATCGCTGGACGTTCGCAATTTCGGTGTTGAGCTCTGGCCAGATTGAGCAGGAGAGGCTGTGTACGTTGGAAGTTTTAGTAGGCTAAACAAGTTCAGAGCCCAAGTGTTTGTGGTTCGTTTGAGAGGTTACCAGTGGGAGATGAGGACCAGCAAGAGCTTTCAGGGCTGGCACCTTTAGTGTAGGAGCAATCGCTGGACGTTCGCAATTTCGGTGTTGAGCTCTGGCCAGATTGAGCAGGAGAGGCTGTATACGTTGGAAGTTTTAGTAGGCTAAACAAGTTCAGAGCCCAAGTGTTTGTGGTTCGTTTGAGAGGTTACCAGTGGGAGATGAGGACCAGCAAGAGCTTTCAGGGCTGGCACCTTTAGTGTAGGAGCAATCGCTGGACGTTCGCAATGTCGGTGCTGAGCTCTGGCCAGTTTGAGCAGGAGAGGCTGTGTACGTTGGAAGTTTTAGTAGGCTAAACAAGTTCAGAGCCCAAGTGTTTGTGGTTCGTTTGAGAGGTTACCAGTGGGAGATGAGGACCAGCAAGAGCTTTCAGGGCTGGCACCTTTAGTGTAGGAGCAATCGCTGGACGTTCGCAATTTCGTTGGCTGAATTTTGGCCAGATTGAGCAGGAGAGGCTGTGTACGTTGGAAGTTTTAGCAGCCTAAACAAGTTCAGAGCCCAAGTGTTTGTGGTTCGTTTGAGAGGTTACCAGTGGGAGATGAGGACCAGCAAGAGCTTTCAGGGCTGGCACCTTTAGTGTAGGAGCAATCGCTGGACGTTCGCAATTTTTTTTCTGATTTTGGGCAGATTGAGCAGGAGAGGCTGTGTACGTTGGAAGTTTTAGCAGCCTAAACAAGTTCAGAGCCCAAGTGTTTGTGGTTCGTTTGAGAGGTTACCAGTGGGAGATGAGGACCAGCAAGAGCTTTCAGGGCTGGCACCTTTAGTGTAGGAGCAATCGCTGGACGTTCGCAATTTCGGTGTTGAGCTCTGGCCAGATTGAGCAGGAGAGGCTGTGTACGTTGGAAGTTTTAGTAGGCTAAACAAGTTCAGAGCCCAAGTGTTTGTGGTTCATTTGAGAGGTTACCAGTGGGAGATGAGGACCAGCAAGAGCTTTCAGGGCTGGCACCTTTAGTGTAGGAGCAATCGCTGGACGTTCGCAATTTCGGTGATTGAGCTCTGGCCAGATTGAGCAGCAGAGGCTGTGTACGTTGTAAGTTTTAGTAGGCTAAACAAGTTCAGAGCCCAAGTGTTTGTGGTTCGTTTGAGAGGTTACCAGTGGGAGATGAGGACCAGCAAGAGCTTTCAGGGGCTGGCACCTTTAGTGTAGGAGCAATCGCTGGACATTCGCAATTTCGGTGA